>NC_081781.1:26888807-27078807 GCF_963082965.1 Carassius carassius | reverse complement strand
GAAAACGCCTCTTTTACTGCCATGGGTACCGCGGCGGCGGCGGCGGTATAAAGTGCATTTGCAGCCTTTGACCGCTGAGTGGCGCTTTAACCACAAGTTATCAAACAAGCGCATCAAAGCACATTTTCGCAAATAGACGTCAGTTTTGCCTCGCTGATGTGTTACATTTGACTGCTTCAGTCAAGGAAAATGAAAGAAAAACACTATAATTTAAATATTTAATATTTAATATTCACAAATGAAAGTTTGGTATTTATGAAGTTATGTGCATTTCTTAGAACGAATTCAAGCAGGATATGTCAAGCCTGTAGCTACCTGAGTCTGTGCTTATATTTTCTAAGCTACATGGTATTAAACCAATATTTTACAAATATTTTAGATTGGACACATTTAAAATGTGTGCAGTATTATTTATATTATATTAATTATGCGTTATATTATTCAAAAGAAATTGTGGTTTACTTTGCATCCGAGCATTAAAAGTGGTAGCCTATTTTAGGGGGGTAGGCTACATGGATTAATATGCAAAATGTCAATATTTTAATATATTATGCCTATATTTAATTTATATTTTAAATATAAATATATTTTTTCTTTTAATAAAACAACATGCATTTTTGTTATTCGTTACCTGACCCCAAAATGACCCCACATTGAAAATGAATGGGAAAATGCAAAAAATGACTTTTTAAAATTTTGTTTGTCAAAAAAATAAAACTAAATCCATTATAAATCTGAAAATTTCTACAAATAAACCAAGATCTGGTCCTAGAGCATAAATAAAAAGTAGAACGAACTTTGTATCTCATACACACACATACACACACACACACAAACACACACATGTATGTGACTGCAACAGAGAGCATTTTTACAGAAATTGGCAAATAAAATTAACTAAACTGGCATAAATCTAAAATTTTTTACATTTAATTCAAGGTCTGGTCCTAGAGCATAAACCCAAAGTGGAACAAACTTTCTATCTCATACACACACACACACACACACACACACACACACACACACACACACACAAACATACGTATGCCACTGCAACAGAGAGCATTTTTATAGAAATTGGCAAATAAAATTAACTAAACTGGCATAAATCTAAAATTTTTTACATTTAATTCAAGGTCTGGTCCTAGAGCATAAACCCGAAGTGGAACAAACTTTCTATCTCATACACACACACACACACACAAACATACGTATGCCACTGCAACAGAGAGCATTTTTATAGAAATTGGCAAATAAAATTAACTAAACTGGCATAAAGCTAAAAAATTTTACATTTAATTCAAGGTCTGGTCCTAGAGCATAAACCCAAAGTGGAACAAACTTTCTATCTCATACACACACACACACACACACACACACACACACACAAACATACGTACGCCACTACAACAGAGAGCATTTTTATAGAAATTGGCAAATAAAATTAACTAAACTGGCATAAATCTAAACATTTTTACATTTAATTCAAGGTCTGGTCCTAGAGCATAAACCCAAAGTGGAACAAACTTTCTATCTCATACACACACACACACACACACACACACACAAACATATGTATGCCACTGCAACAGAGAGCATTTTTATAGAAATTGGCAAATAAAATTAACTAAACTGGCATAAATCTAAAATTTTTTACATTTAATTCAAGGTCTGGTCCTAGAGCATAAACCCAAAGTGGAACAAACTTTCTATCTCATACACACACACACACACACACACACACACACACAAACATACGTATGCCACTGCAACAGAGAGCATTTTTATAGAAATTGGCAAATAAAATTAACTAAACTGGCATAAATCTAAAAATTTTTACATTTAATTCAAGGTCTGGTCCTAGAGCATAAACCCAAAGTGGAACAAACTTTCTATCTCATACACACACACACACACACACACACACACACACACACACACACACACACACACACACACACAAACATACGTATGCCACTGCAACAGAGAGCATTTTTATAGAAATTGGCAAATAAAATTAACTAAACTGGCATAAATCTAAAATTTTTTACATTTAATTCAAGGTCTGGTCCTAGAGCATAAACCCAAAGTGGAACAAACTTTCTATCTCACACACACACACACACACACACACACACACACACACACACACAAACATACGTATGCCACTGCAACAGAGAGCATTTTTATAGAAATTGGCAAATAAAATCAACTAAACTGGCACAAATCTGAAAAATGTCACATATGCAACATGGAACAAGCTTGTAATATATATTCTATAATATTCTGCTTGTTCTTTCACATGTTTATTAGCCATGTGATTTATAAAAAAAGTTGTTCTGTGTACCCTTCACTCCTGTTCATTACAGTTTATTGGTGCTGTTGTTTTGTATTATATTGGTTTATTTACTTTTAAAATTCATCTTGTTCTAAAATCTCTTGTTCTAAAAAAATAAATAGTTGTTGATAAATAATTTTCTGAAATAAATAGTGTGTGATTACAATCATGTCATAGTGGTGACTTGTTTTTTTCAAATGTATGTATAATAATTTGCAAAAGCAGATAATTCAAAATATATTAGAAAACAACAACAAATTCTAACTCTGACAAAACTACAGATTTTTTATGTATTTCAAAATGTTTAAATAAATATTCACAAAATATATATCATAAAGTTGTGAGGAGAAGTTGAAGCATCAAGAAAAATGAAGTGAAAATGAATGAGTCTCTATAGCACTCTAGTGGATACATGTGGCCATTGCACTTTAATTCCTAACCCATAAGAAATAAAGTTTTTTGACTAACCTTTAGATGGCAGTATTCTATCCCTAACACATAGAGCAATGTCCAGAAACTATTTAGATTTAATTAAGATCATCATTTAAGTGATTTTTTCTTTAAAAAATCATTTTTCATGAGCCAATTTATGGCCTAGTTATGTAATTGTGCAGTAAATAGGTAAAAAACTTCAAAATTTCCACAAAAACAGCATAAATGTATAGTTGAGAAGTAAATAAAAAAAATGATATATAGTTTTCCATATAAAAAATTTATATTTCCTTATGCAATCGCTTTTTAAAAGTTTGGGGTAAAAATGACCCCAAAGACCTTAAGTGTTGTCCTTTTTTAGGAGTGATTAAAGGTTTTAAGTAATTGTTGCATGTTTAAATGTGAAGCACTGTATAATTTCGTTCCCATTATTTAGGCCTAATTTGCCTAAAACAAGCAACGAATAAAATTAAACCGGCACGATTAAATCTTTGAAACTCTAAAGAATTAATAAAACGTCCTCACGATTAAACTCAAGTTCTCTCATTATAATCGACAACATTCACACGATGTAAAAAAAAAAGCTTTAGTAACTGACAACTAAAGTAATTTTAAAGGGAACCTTCTTTACTTGTTTTTAAAGTAGGGTAATATCATATGGCCTAAAAAAAAAAATCCCAGTTTTTTTTTTTTTTTTTAGAAAAAAAAATCTGATTTATGATTTAAACTGATTTTTAAATCAATATTCAAATGAAGAAGAAATTTTACAAAGACAAGTTTTAATATAGTTCTTTATCATTCATTTAGCAGTCAAATTTATAACTGCAACAATGTGATTAAAAAAAAACAGTACTGTTATTACCTTAATGCTGGAAAGATGCTATTTTTTTTAATAGCCCATCATGCATTTAACCATCCACTCAGCTTTAAGAGCTGTTCAGATTAAAACTGCCAGCTCCGCAGTGAGTCAGTGTCATGGACGGAGGACCTGTTAATATTTTTTCTAGTTTATATTTCCATCTTGTTATGCCACTGGTTTAGATTTTTTTCTTATAGAACTTATTTGTAAATAGAGCAGTCACTGTCTGTGTCTACACCGGACGCGAGAGTTGTCATCTGTGCCCCACAGCGAAAAGTGTGTCTAAACTTGATGACATCACACTATAGTGTCTAATCATCTGAACACAGTGTCAGAACATTTCATCATAAACAGAAAGAGCATCAGTTCACTGATGGGGATCGTGTCCAGTGTATCCATCACTGGGTTCTGCTGTCTTTTGTTGGATCGTTCCACTCGTGTCCAGTGTAGACCTGGCATGCGTTTTTTATTGTTTTATTTTACAGCCCTGCTTGTTTTAATGTTTTTATTAAATATCTGTATTGACTGCATGGTCATATTATTGAATTATTTACTGCCATGCGACCTACAGAAGTAAAGCTTGGCGAGTCAATGAACGAGCATTGCTGCAGGTTGATTTTCGGCAGATGTGCTGTGCTTGTGTTGCCGCGGTCGTCTTCGTTTCGTCAGGTGAAACATCTCTCTCACTCGCAGCAGAGTCTGTGAGAAGCAACAAGTTCCCCTCCGCGCTCACTGATACCAGAAACACGCTCTGCCTTCACTCCGTGAATAAAGTATTTCAGTATGTTTAAAATGTTATGTTCATAACATAGCATATAAAATAATGATAATTAAAAAAAATAACAGGAGATTTTCAAAGTGGCTTAAGCTATTTTGTGTAAACTTTTTTCCCTATAGCCTATCACATGCCAAACTAATAACATTGTAAGCATTACATCTTTAATTGCGGCTTTCTGCTGTGAAAATTTTGTTTGCGATGAAAATAACAGTATATTTTTGTCAGTTATTTTATCTAAACAGATCGATTAACTTTCAGATTACAAAAGATTTTCAGATTTTTTCAAAGATTTCAAAATCAGATAGCATGCTGATAATGTAGTAGCACTGTTAAGATTACATTTGTTTGAACGCATTATTGCGAAAGCGATTGAGTGTGAATCTGTTTATATCATGCTTTAACCCGAAAATAATCAGTAAAAGAAACAGACAAACTCTTAACATCCCACTCGACTCTTCCAGTCAACCTTCTGATCAAGCTAAATATGTTGGCTGTTGGCATTAATTTTACTCGTGATAAGAAGCTCATATTCAAGTGTTTGTGCAAAAATTATTAATGTGCATTAATGACAGGGAGTCGCCGTCTCATCACTTTAATTTTTCATGATAATGAATGTATATTTTTTTAATTAACATAATATCGTTGTGTCTCACATAGGTACATTAAAAATATATCTACAGAAAGCTTGAAATGTTTTTAGATGAAAAGGAATAGTGTAATGTGTGAATCTTGCATTTCTCTCGTCGGAGAGAGCCAGCACTGTGAATATAATCAAAACAACAGTCGTATATAAACCGGTTCAACAAGTGAAAGCCTCATAAGACACTGTCCATAAGAAAGAGCAATTCACACCTTTTTCTCGACCCCCACAATCCATGAATAACTACCCAAAACCCAACCCCCTCCAGCTGAACAGAATTCGGTCTGTGTTTTGGCTCTGAGGAACGGTGTGTTACTGGGCTGAAACATGCTTGCACTCAGCAGTACTCTTTGTATTCATAATTTTCTCGCAGCCCATATTATTATTTTCACAAGACCATAATGATAACAAATCATCAATTAATAATTAATCATTATTTTACGAAAATCATTGTTATTTGTGATCGTGGATGTTTGCGGGAGGCTTTAAGACCAAGTGGAATCCTCTGTTCGCGCCTCACAGCGAGTCCCGCGCGCTCAGTGATGCAAGCTTCACTGTCTGCGGTTTGACTTTACTGAATCAGATTGAGGCGAATACAACTTATTGATCATGAGCCCAGGGCCAGCGCAAGCTCAAATGCCGCTCTAGGCAGAGCACGATCGTGCCGCCCCCCCTCACATTCACAATTAGGGATCCTTAAGATGCATGTAAACAATTTTTTTAATCTATGAAATTACACTAAAATAAAAACGTGCAAGCATGTTTTAAGAGTTTAAATTTTTTTCATTCTGCAAAAAGGTGAAAAGGGTACACAATGCAACAGCTAAGTATAAATTATGTTTTATAGGCTAATAGATAGTGTACAGAATAAAACTAAACGTATGCACACATTTTTTTAGCTCACAAAACTGGAGTTTTCGATTGTTTTCTTGACTGATACACACATTCACACACCTACATTTCAGAAGCGTGCGCATCGGGCTTTCGCAGCAGCAAACGCTTTGATTGCGTCCTCGAGTTTAACTTGTACTTCGGAGATCATTTTTATCAGTTTAAGCTTTGAGAAACTGCGTTCTCCATAGCTCACAGTGACAGGGAGAGTGAGAAGCACTCTCAATGCTACAAAAACATTTGGAAAATTGTTTTCCATCCCTTTTTCACAGATAAATTTAAGCGCATCCAGTGGTTTAGATCCAGCAACCAGGCGTCTGCCCAAAGCAGTCAGCTCTTCAAACAATTCATGCCCATCAACATGAGTCAGGGACTTTTCCAGTCCTAAGCAATCCTGAAGAACTAGGCTATTCTATTCTCCTTTTCTTTGAGAGATGCGATGTCATGTAAAAATCCAAATACGCGCCCATGGTCTCTAAGCAGCGAAAAGCGCTCTTCCACGGAGGCGATTACTCATGACCAGATAAATTTATTCGGTTTGACATTTTTGAATATACATTAAAGGCAGGGTAGGTAATACATGTATAAACAACTTTCTTCCAAATTTGTTTAAACTTTCTATATATATCAATGCATAATTAAAATGTAAGTACTCAGATAAAAAGAGTATAAAAATCGAGTGACTCTAGACCATTTAATCTGTATTAAACACAGCTCATTATTTCCATTTCGGGACGAAACATAGGATTGGCTTAGGCGACTGTCACTCTCTCGCAACCATGGCAACCACCCTTTTGGCACACATGACCTGCCCACTTGCGCGTGCACGTTTGATTTGAGGAAACAGCACGTTTGATTCAACAGGCACGGATCATAGGAATACCAAAACAATGGCAGAGAAACAGCAAGCAAAATTCACAGTACCAGCCTATGCAGTTAGTGAAGGCAAACCAGGCAAAATAAGTAAGACAGTAACAGTACAAGAAAAGGCAATGAACAAAAAGTCTTTGGATAAACAAAGAAATAAAACGCGAGTTAAAATCAGTGGCTTTCCAGCGATGGCGAGAACTGAGGGAACTCAAGGGGCTGAAAAGTGACTCCTTGATGGCTTTATTTCTGCTGGACAGGTAAATCTTTCTTTTTGTATTTTGATCATACATATTTATTTCATGAAGCATGTGTCATTAGCACACGTAGCTGCGTAATATAGCTAACATAACATTACTTAGCGAGCCATAGTAGAGGCTTTGGAAGGAGCCCAGAAGGGAGGGGGTGGAGTGAATGGAAATAATGAGCTGTCTTTAAAACAGTCGTGAGAGGTCTACAGTCACTCGATTTTTATACTTTCTTTTTCAGAGTACTTACATTTTAATTATGTATTGATATATAAATAAAGTTTAAACAAATTTGGAAAAAAAGTTTTTTATAAATTTTTTTACCTACCCTGCCTTTAAAGTATTTTGCATGCATATAGACCTACTAATAGGGCGCTGCCGTGCGGGAATTTTTATTCGTAATGTAAAGTTTTTTTATTTATTTATAGCTTTTATTTTATTCATACCTAATGTGAAACAAACAAATAAATTAATAATTCTCTCTCTCTCTCTCTCTTGCTCTCTCTCGCCTTCTCTCTCTCTCGCCTTCTCTCTAGGCGGCTGTCTAGTTCGCCTATAGGCACGCGCCTGCCCTGCGAGCCCAACATTTAGCAAGGCAGGAAAATTCTAACGGAAGGAAGACGTATATCATTGAGCTAATGCTGTTAAACAGAGAGAGAGAGAGGGAGAGAGAGAAACTAGTCTAGGGCTATTCTTAAACTTGGAGCTCATTATATTGAAGTACAAATCCAAACACCAGAATATGCATTTTATGAATAAGGAAATGTTATGAAAATTATGCAGTTTATTTATTCACATGCTGTATGGTTGAAATAATATTTTAGTTCACAACTTTAAGTTCCGTTGTTTAAAAAAATGCTTTATTGGCTAATGTTTCATAAACCTTCAGTTGTTATGCTCTAAAAAATCCATGCCATTATTAATTTCACAGTATTTTTACCACCTAAATGACTAATCTTTAAAGTCACAATTCTATAATGGTCAAAATTACTCAGGCCAATGGTATTTTTTATTGACATTATTTTATTATTATTATTATTATTATTATTATTTGAATAATTGTAGCTTACATAAATAGGTAAAGCAAAACAAATATTCGGATTGTCCCTTATTTGTTCCCTTGTTTTCGTAAAGAATAAACACGTATTTTTTACAAGAATAAACATGATAACATATTATTAATTAATAAAAATAATTTAAGCAATTAAAACCTTTTTTTTACTTGAATTTAAATACTATTATTCAGCATGTGGTGCGAGCCGCATTTGAATTCGTGACGCGGGTTGAGAACCACTGCTTTATATCAAACATTTTTAAATCGTCCACAGCTGAGCTTTGCGGGAGGCTGATCTGCGCCAGATCGTGTGAAGTGAATGTAATGAACAAAGTCATTTTCAGATGCAATGAAAAAAAATAAAAATAACATGGATAACCTAGATTAGTCCCAGGCTCTGTTCTGAAGTAAAATAATTATAATTACTGTTAACCAAGAGATTGGTTTAACACATTTTAACGGATTAATCGCCTATTTTCATTTGCTGAATGTTTTCTTTATTTTTAATTTTTTAAACACGTTAAAAAATAAATTACGTTTGTCAGAGTAGTCAAAAATAATTTTATGTCAAAAATTATTTGTCAAAAATAGGCTGTGAGTCGTGTATAGGTTTCATTTTAACCGATCAATCACCTATTTTCATTTGCTGCATGTTTTTTTTTTAAACACGCTAAAAAATAAATCAGAGTTTGTGAGAGGAAAAAAATAGGCTATTAGAAAATATTTTACAACAAATCCTTTAAATTTAACAAATTTATCAGAACAAAACAATAATTAAAAATATATAATTCTAATGGATACATATAATAGCAGTATATAATAATATAGGCTTAGTAATAAAACAAAAAATAATAATAATTTAAAGCTAAGCATAAGGTAAGGTTTGGCTTCTCAATCGGGAGAAATCAAACGTTTCCATATTTGTGATGTTGCCCATTTGAAGCTTAACTATTATTCATGAGGTAAATAGGCTGTGTGCGTTTCAGTATCGATGAAAAAAAAATCATAATTAACAATATGTCAAAGTGCTCACGCCGAATGTCTGGTGAACCACTGCTGTTTCCAGTGAGTATGTGCGCGAGGCACCAGCACGCTCAAACAGCTGAAACAAATAATACTTAATTTTTGGTCACACATAAGGCATAATTCAAAAATGCTGGTAGTTTGAAAAATCAAGAATAATAACAGTTAATACTAATTATTGCTAAATGCTGGACCTTTCCCATTTCGCTCTGCATATGGAACCTGAAGATTTTTTTAAACCAAGAATGAACCGAAATGAAAATGAAATTAAAACATTTAGCTTACATATATATATATATATATATATATATATATATATATATATATATATATATAGGCCTTATATTTATTTACTGTTTAATAAAAATAGCATGCATATGATCCTTTGTGTTAAGGTCTTCTTTTAATTTTTGTTTAGTAGACTGTAGCCTAAGACTATCCTACATTTTAAAAATAAATAAATTGTAAAAAAAAATTGTTTTTTTTTAAATGTTACAATGTTATATCATAATGTTATTGTTGTTTTACTTCCTTCTTTTATCTCATTTTACAATTACATTCATTTCGCAATCCGTCCCTTTGAGCCACCTGGCGGTAGTTTTGCGAATGATTTTAACACGCGACTGAATTACAGTTACCACCGCGGCACCACCACGGCGGTACGCACGGTGGTAAGCCCCAGATAGGATGGCCACCTACTGTATATCACTTGCAGTAGCTCTGCTACTAAATTTATTTCAAAATGGCAATCGATATATAGCTATGGTCAGCTGTTCCTTCATCTTGGCTGAGATTTCAACGTTGTTACGGGAAAGGATGAAGCTGATTGGTTAATTCTTGTCACATGACCTGCAATGCGCTTGCGGCTCTCTGAAAAGTTGGATGTTTTTAACTCGATGCGATGCGGACGCGCCTGGAAAAAACGAGCGCGTCGCGACCACGTCGCTTCCATTATGAGCGCGCATACCGCGCGCCAACATTGGAAATAACGAACATGAGCGTGCAAAAGACGCGATATGTGAACGGCCCCTAATGGAGATTCAATCACAAATGTTTAACAGTGAGTCATAAACAGGACTATCTGGATTATTATTATTTTTTACTTAATGTTTGAAACAGCAGGTTATCAACTTAGAATATCAATTTATATGAAGTGCCACTATGCATATCCCACAACATTAGGCTAAATGGAAAAAGAAAAGAAAAAACGATTCAGAACAGATACAAACAATAACGTGACAACTTAAACAGCAGCAGGAGTAAGGCATATAGCCTAGCCTAATTCATTTCATAATATTGTTTGCAAGAAACACCAGTCTATCAATTATTGATCTGGATTAAGTGCGGCTCTCTTTTTATTTACAATGTTCCCCACGGTGGAGAACACACGTTCGGAGCGCACAGACGTGCCTGGCTAGTGGCTACTAGCTTTTATTCGCTTGATTTGGTCATGGGCCTACGCTACAATACGTCTAGAGTGCCCTCTACTGGATAAAATGGCAAAGAATAAAATAAAAAAAAAACGGTCTAATCATAGATTGTAAAAAAGCGTTAGCACTCATAAATAAATAAATAAATAAAAAACACTATAAATTTGCATCTATTAACAGTGCTTACAGAGTGTTTTTCTGCAGCTCGACAAAGGCTTCCTCCCCATTTTGTTCTCCCTCTCCCTCTGGTTTTATAACAGTCTGCAAACATCTGGGGACTGAGGAGTCAAGTTGCTCAAGTCAGAGGCGTCATGCCCATTCAAAGTGAGGGGGCACGTGCCCCCTCAGATTTCTGAGCCAAGTGGATTTTAAATGCAGCCTCCAAACGACAAAAAATAGCATAATAATATTTTTTATTTATTTGATACAATCACACCGGTGTGATTAGATCATTCAGTGCACAGCATCAGCTGCTAAATTCAAATCTGCATTCGCTGGCTAGTGCTGAGCCAGAGACAGATGCGTTTTTACAACGCTTCATGATAACCAATCAGAAACGATTCTGTAGCACTTATGAAGAGTAGCATGAAGTTGAATATTGCTTATGAATGCAATGGCCAATCAGAGATGTGCAGAAGAGTCATCACTGAAATGCTGTTTTTTTCTCACTTGCTCACTGACTGAATTACTTAGCGAATTCTCTCATAAGAAACAACAAAAAGTGCAGATGTGCATACGAATATAAGATATTCATTTTATAATATAAAGTGCTTCAGTGATTTTAATGGGAGTTTTTGAAAGTTCCCAAACTCTGAATAGACTGAATGAAATTTTTCTTTGATAAATGTTCTTTACTCTTTAAAATGAAAGTGTTAAAATAAGTAACTTAGAATATTGTTATTGAAATTTAAATTAAATGCAAATTCAGTCGTATTAAAAATATTTTATGGCATGACACCCATATATGGCACTTAAGTAAAAAGTCTGGGTTTTACGTGTAGTTAATAGATTACACTACTTTTCCCATCACCATAATTTATTTATCAAATAACAATCTATAAAGTTGCAAAAAGCGTTTACTTACACATATTTGAGAATCGAGATATTTCCTGATATATAAAGCATGTTTGGAATTGTTTTGAATAAAAATGAAAAATAAATAAAACATAAGCCTATATCAGTTATACATTGCTATCGTAGCTGCTGTGTCACATAACACCCCCCCCCCCCCATATGCCCCCTCAAAATCATGAATGCATGACGTCACTGGCTCAAGTTCAGGAACAGGAATGTTGTCCCAGTCTTCTCTAATACAGGCTTCTAGTTGCTCAACTGTCTTGGGTCCTCTTTGTCACATCTTCCTCTTTATGATAAGCCAAATGTTTTCTATGGGTGAAAGCTCTGGACTGCAGGCTGGCCATTTCAGTACCTGGATCGTTCTTCTATGCAGTCATGATGTTGTAATTGATGCAGTTTGTGGTCTGGCATTGTCATGTTGGAAAATGCAAGGTCTTCCCTGAAAGAGACGACGTCTGGATGGCAGCATATGTCATTCTAGAACTTGGATATACCTTTCAGCATTGATGGTGACTTTCCAGATGTGTACATGCACTCATGCAATCCCATACCATAATAGATGCAGGCTTCTGAACCGAGCGCTGATAACAAATTGGGTTGTCCTTGTCCTCTTTAGTAGGGATGACATGGTGTCCCAGTTTTCCAAAAAGAACTTCAAATTTTGATTCGTCGGACCACAGAACTGTTTTCTACTTTCTAGTCCATTTTAAATTAGCCTTGGCCCAGAGAACACACCTGCGCTTCTGGATCATGTTTAGATATGGCTTCTTTTTTGACCTATAGAGTTTTAGCCGGCAACTGCGAATGGCACGGTGGATTGTGTTCACTGAGAATGTTTTCTGGAAGTCTTCCTGAGCCCATGTTGTGATTTCCATTGCAATAGCATACCATAATTGTTCCTGTTTGTTGTTGGCGTTTGTACTGCGTTTGAGGTGCACCCAGGACATGATTTTCCCAGATGTCCTTCACTCCGGCGCCAGGACACCACGGACCCTGGGTGCATCCACAGCGAAGGAGGCGAGCCAGGCCCCGGGTGACGACTTCTCCCCCACAGCTTTGCTCTGCTCCGCGAGACGGAACGTGGTGATCATCGGAGACTCCGTCGTCCGACACGTCTGTGCTACGTTAGCCGAAGGTTAAGTGCACACTCATTGTTTCCCTGGTGCTCGTGTTCTCGATGTTTCTGCGCAGATACCCGTGATCCTGAAGGCCAACGAGAGCCCCAGAGTGGTCGTGCTTCATGCTGGGGTTAACGACAGTGGCAGGTGGAGCCGCTGAAGAGGGACTTCATCACTTCATCATTCATTGTGTCAAGACTACTGCCCACGTATCGTCGAAGACATGAAAGGTTCAGTAGACTTGTTGCTTTAAATGAATGGTTGTTGTCATGTTGTAAAGAACAGAAACTGTTATTTGTTAATAATTGGAATCTTTTCTGGGAGCATCCTAGGCTTTTTCATGCTGATGGCCTGCACCCCAGCAGAGTCGGAGCGGAGCTGCTCTCGGACAACATCTCCAGGACACTTCGCTCCATATGACTAGTAAGCCAATTCTCTAATAACTATTGTGATGACTTTTGTTCTAAACACTCAAATGATAGAAGTACTTGCACTGTACAATCTATTAAGACTGTGTCTGTTCCCTGAATAGTGAGGTCAAAATACAAATTTAATGTAGGATCTAGAAAAAGTCTTATTGTGATTAAACCAGAAAAATGTCAAGTAAATGAACAAAAATGATTTTTTAAGTGTGGGCTCATAAATATTAGATCACTAACACCCAAAGCAGTTATTGTAAATGAAATGATAACAGATAATAGTTTTGATATACTCTGCTTGACTGAAACCTGGCTAAAACCAAATGATTATATTGGTCTAAATGAGTCTACTCTACCAAATTACTGTTAGAAGCATGATCCCAGTCAGACTGGCAGTGGTGGAGGTGTTGCAACAATATATAGCGATATTCTCAATGTTACCCATGTGAAGACCACCAGGGCCATAAACAGAATTCTTAAAAGAATTTGCAGATTTCCTCTCAGACCTTCTGGTTAAAGTTGATAAAGTGCTGATCATGGGAGATTTTAATATTCACGTTGATAATACAAATGATGCATTAGGACTTGCGTTTACTGACCTAATAAACTCTTTTGGAGTCAAGCAAAATGTCACCGGGCCCACTTATCGTTTTAATCATACACTAGATTTAATTATATCGCATGGAATCGATCTTACTGATATAGATATCTCAAAGTGATGATGTTACCGACCATTTCCTTGTATCGTGCATGCTGCATATCACTGATATTAACTATATGGCTCAGTGTTACCGTCTGGGCAGAAATGTAAATGTAAATGTAACTATTGTTCCAGCCACCAAAGTAGGTATGGGTACCGAAACCTGGTATTAAACTGGCCCCGGGGCTAAATTATGAAAGACCGTAGTATCAGTAAGATCTGACGCTATCGGTTCTGCTTTCGGTACTGGAGGGAAAAAAATTAATGTACTATGTATTTTTGCTTAATAATCTTATCGTGCACATTTTATCTCACCAAACATTTCTAATGTGAGATCATATTAAGAC
The DNA here is from genome assembly GCF_963082965.1 of Carassius carassius. Classification (NCBI taxonomy): domain Eukaryota; kingdom Metazoa; phylum Chordata; class Actinopteri; order Cypriniformes; family Cyprinidae; genus Carassius; species Carassius carassius. Next base: position 27,064,586 of record NC_081781.1, on the reverse strand, counting down.
GTTTGTCTGTGAGATCTGCGAGATCTCTCATGCGCGCCGCAGAGGCTGTCTGTCAGTCACACACACACCACAACGAGCGCGGCGCACGCACACGACACGCATAACAGTACGAAACTCCCGCTTAATAATGAAGAGTGACGATGGCGAAGAGATTTGCTTAATAATGTTATCGTGCACATTTTATCTTACCAAACATTTCTAATTTGCGATATTATTAAGACGTTCTTCTGTGAGATCTGCGAGATCTCTCATGCACGCCGCGGAGGCTGTCTGTCAGTCACACACACACACACAACAAGAACGAGCGCGGCCCACACACACGCATAACAGTACAAAAACTCCCGCTTAATACAAAGAGTGAAGATGGCGGAGAGAGCAAAACGTTCCTAAGTGCAACATAATTTTTGCATGTAATGGCGAAAACACAAGCAATCTGTCAAAGCATCTTTCAAAAGTGAATTATGTGCAGACAGAGAAATGCAAAGTTTTCGACTGCCCAGCTAGCTCGTATCTGGTTGTTGCCCCATCTATGTCAGGTATGTATGCTAAAATCATGTTGAATCCACATTGTTCATGTCATTTAAAATAAATGTAAAATCTCCCTGGTTTGCAAATATGTTAATCTTTCTTCAAAAGAATGGCTAATGAGTCCTTTTGCAGCCTACCTTCATGCTCTACCCGTGTTGCTTTGTACCGCTGTATGTTCTTTAGCAGAGAAATATACTTTATTTCATTTGTTTTACATTAATTCGTTTTTTGTATAATAGCTATTTGTTCAAACATGGCTGTTTCTTGCACTACAAATAATTTTTTATTAATTTTACATAAAAAAAAATAAAGAAATGTTAATTCTGTTCTCAACTTGTTCAAAAAATACCCACACACAACACAAAGTACCGATAAGAATACTGTTAAAGTACCGGACCGTTAAGCAGTATCGGTAAGAGTAGTAATACCGTTAAAACCTTAACGATACCCATCCCTACACCAAAGACACATTTGCAAATAACCTGCCTGATTGATTTCAATTGCTATTTTTACCCAAAAATACACATGAACTAGATGAAATGACTGGCAACATGAGCACTATTTTCTCTAATACATTAGAAGCTGGTGCGCCTTACAAAACTATACAGGTATTCAAGGGCAGGCATTAAGATGGTTTAGATCCTACCTGTCCGATCGCTACTATTTTGTTTATTTAAATGGGGAGTCATCTCATTTATCACCAGTAAAATATGGAATTCCACAAGGATCTGTCCTAGGTCCTCTTCTATTTTCAATATAAATGTTGCCCCTTGGCTATATAGCTCAACGAGACCAGATGAAACTTCTTAATTATCTAAACTATGTAATTATCTAAAAATGTAAGATTGGATGACCAATAATTTTCTCTTATTAAAATTGGGATAAGACAGAGATATTAATTATTGGACCAAAAAACAGTACACAGAATCTTGTAGATTACAATTTGCAACTAGACGGATGTACTGTTACTTCCTCTACAGTCAAAATATGGGTGTTATATTAGACAGCAACTTTGAAAATCATATCTCACATGTGAAAAAAATTGCATTCTTCCATCTTAGAAACATTGCCAAACTACGAAACATGTTACCTGTTTCTGATGCAGAAAAGCTAGTTCATGCATTCATGACCTCTAGACTGGACTATTGTAATGCACTTCTAGGTGGTTGTCCTGCATCTTCAATAAACAAGCTACAGGTAGTCCAAAACCAGGTCAAGAAAATATGATCATATTACCCCAATTTTACAGTCTCTGAACTGGCTTCCTATTAAGTTCCAAAATTACATATCAGTTACAAATGATCATTACTTACCTATAAGGCCCTAAATGGTTTAGCTCCTGCGTACCTTACTAGCCTTATACCACGTTACAATCAATCACACTCCCTAAGGTCACAAAACGCTGGACTTTTGGTAGTTCCTAGGATAGCAAAGTCCACTAAAGGAGGTAGAGCTTTTTTACATTTGGCTCCCAAACTCTGGAATAGCCTTCCTGATAATGTTCAGGGTTCAGAAACACTCTCTCTGTTTAAATCTAGATTAAAAACGCATCTCTTTCGCCAAGCATTCGAATTAGGGTTGTGCCGATAGAAGATAGTATCGTGTATCGACGATGTTTTCTCTGTCGATAATCAAGACGATATTAGGCTCATTTTCCTATTAATGTATTAGATTATAATAATAATAACTATCATTTTTATTAGGCTGCTTATTAAAATAAAACTGCCCAGCTATTTCATTTCAGCATCGCATTTCACACACACACACACACAGCGCGTGCGAGCGCAGAATGATTAGAGCCTGTAGTCACTGAAACTGTCCGCTTTGACTGATAACTTGTTAAATCCATGAAATGAAAGAGATAGAAAACGAGTAGTTGGTGTCCCACACATTTAATGGCTGCCACACAACAACACGCTCTTCTCATACATGACAGATTAACTCTTTCTTGGCGTTACAAATAAAGTAAAGACAAAATATTCACAAGACGGCAGAGCGAACTTATCATCCATAGTGGTTCTCACGTAGACCTTCTCTTAGACTTATCACTTATAACACTCACTATGTGCTGATGACGTAGAAGGACTACGTGAGAACCACTATGGATGATAGGTTTGCTCTGCAGCCTCGTTATTATTTTCATGCACACCGCACTATAATGTGATGCATGCAAAATACAGAGTTTTGGCCACTACTAAGTCACCATCCACAAACAGACGTACATCGTCTGCAGATATAAGGTGTTTCATTGCACTTTAACAAGGAACGGCCTATATATGTACACTATTTTAAACGAGCCCTCACTGAGTTTAATGCCACAGTTATGTTAGAATGCATCTCATTCTTGTTTCTGTTGCGGTGCGTCGAGCTCGTCATGAGGCGCGCGGTCCGGAGCGCTGTATGCATCAGTTCAATTCAACTTTACTCCAAATATATGAACTTACCTGTTTTAAATACTTTATATTTAACTTGTTCGTTTATGCCCAATATTAGTGTTAAACTGTTGGACTTTAAATGAAATCTAATATTGATTTTCACCGTTGACTGATTATGCAGAACATTTAGACTGATAACTTCGGCACACAGATGCGGCAAATTGTCAAAGGACGCACGATATGACAGTTGTGTCAGACTATTTATATGAACGTAGCTGTTTTAAATACAGTATTTTTATATTTAACATTAGTTTATCAGTATGTTTTAAAGTATATTTTTTCAATAATTGGTGATTCCATAGGCTCTCTCACACACCTGCACGGTTTAAAACACAAGAACAAAGAGTCTCTCTCTTGCTCCACCCATGCACAATAAGATCGTGTATCGTCGATCTCACGGGCTGACGATATGACGATTTGAAAAATGACATATCGCCCAACACTAATTTGAATAATGTATCTCTTAAATTGTGACTGCAGTTGCACATTCTTATTCTTTAGCTTGGGTTAAACTAATAAATTTTACTTGTTTCTATTTGTTTCTATGTTTTGCCACGGGACTAGGATTTACACAAGCTTCAGTCTGGATCCAGAACACCTGAGAAGAGATGATGCTGACCCCTCAGAAGACCTCAGATGATGATAACCCTGAATCAACAAAAATAACTAACATATATTGCTACAAGTGTGACTGCATCATATAATAATTGCTGTTAATAATGTTCATCGTCTGGCTGACTACGTCTTGTATTAATTTTTCTGAAAAATCCTGTCATATGCGCACAAACTTACAGCCACCACTTATAAGCTACTACTAAATATTGTAGAAACTAAATTTTCTGTAAAGTTGCTTTTTAATGATTTGTATTGTAAAAAGCGCTATACAAAAACTTGAATTGAATTGAATAGCATTCCTGTATGTGATGCAGTGCCGTCTAAGGGCCCGAAGATCACGGGCATACAGTATGGTTTTCCGGCCTTGACCCTTACGCACAGAGATTGTTCTAGATTCTCTCAATCTTTGGATAATATTATGCACTGTAGATGATGATAACTTTAAACTCTTTGCAATTTTTCTCTGGGAAACTCCTTTCTGATATTGTTCCACTATTTTTCACAGCAGCATTGGGGGAATGATGAATGAGGGGGTGATCCTCTGTCCATCTTGACTTCTGGTAGACACTCTGAGAGGCTATATTTATACCCAATCATGTTGCCAATTGAGCTAAGTTGCAAATTGGTCCTCCAGCTGTTCCTTATATGTACATTTAACTTTTTCGGCCTCTTATTGCTACCTGTCCCAACTTTTTTGGAAATTGTAGCTCTCATGAAATCCAAAATAGCCAATATTTGGCATGACATTTCAAAATGTCTCACTTTCAACATTCGATATGTTATCTATATTCTACTGTGGATAAAATATAAGTTTATGAGATTTGTAAATTATTCCATTCATTTTTTACTCACAATTTGTACAGTGTCCCAACTTTTTTGGAATCAGGTTTGTATATAGCGGATACGGTTCTGTGCTTGCTACACGCTACACGCTCCAGGCAGATAGAACGGCAGATGACTCTGGCAAACAAGAGGTGGTGGATTGTGCATTTATGTTAACAAAGCTTGGTGTACGAACACTATCATCGTTGGGAGACACTGCTCAGCTAACATTGAGTTTTTGATGGTTAAATGGAGACCTTTTTATCTGCCGCGGGAATTCACTTCCACCATTATAACTCCAGTCTATATTCCACCGGATGCTAATGCCAAGCTTGCTTTGAACGAACTTCACACGGCCATTAGTAAACACCCGGAGGCTGCTTTTATTGTCGTGGGTGATTTTAATCACTCCAAATTAAAGATAGTGCTCCCCAAATTCAATCAGCATGTTTCCTTACACACTAGATGAGCCAAAACTTTGGATCATATACAAACATTGATGGAGCTTACCCCGCGACCCCCCTCCCCCAACCTTGGACAGTCTGATCACTTTTCTTTGTTTCTCACCCCTAAGTATTCACCCCTTATCAACCGTGTGAAGCCATCAGTGAGGACAATCAAAGTGTGGCCAACTGGAGCAGACGCTTTACTAGGGCTGGACGATTATGGCCTAAAATCAAAACCTCGATTAATTGAACATTTTACCTCGATTACGATTAATGAACGATTATTTTGTTTCTGTTTTGTTTTTTTTGCCCTCATTGTTCACTGACAAGGTTTGTACTGTAAGCAGGGCCGTAGCTGGGGTCAGCAGGGCCCCGGTGCAGGTTGTACCAGTGGGCCCTGTTTGAAAGTGTTTAATTTGTATGTTCGTTCTGTTTATTTGTTCGTGCTATTTACACAGTGTTTAAGAGTTTTCAAGTTTGTAAGTGTTCAGGTACAGAAACCGAATAATTAAATGTAAAATAGTACTGTAAAAATTAAACATACAGTCAAACCAAAATTTATTCAGACACCTTCAACATTTCTCACATTATCAGTTTATTTGCTATAGTTTAGAAAATGGTAATAAAATATGACAAGAACTCAAAAGTAAAACTGTCAGAACAAATTCATCTTGATAATATCAGATAACTTTGATAGAAAGATATGTAATGGTTTACAATCTAACAAAACCTCAGACAACAGTCAATACTTTGTTGGCCAATTACCAAGCAATGATTAATTGTGTTCAGTCTGTGGTGTGAAAAGGTTGCATTAGCAATTCCGCAAAGGAAAGCTCAGTTCAGTGTTACTGTCTGTGAGACGCGGCTCTCTCTTCACGTGCGCACCGAGCACAGTGCAAGTAACCAGCTGCTCAGTTCAGCTTTTCCGCGTCTTGTGTTTGAATGCTTTAAAGTTTTTTGAATGGTTAAATTGGCAAGTGGCAAGGCTTAATGACACGCGAAAATTATACGTTTTAATGACGACACGCAGCAGCGTTCTGTCAACTGTCCTGAGCATCTTTTTAGACTGGCCTCTAATAATAAAAACTGACGGTTGAGATCGACTAGTAAAGGTGGGATATTTTTTCCTATTGAAAGTGCGATCTGACATCATAGATAAAATAACTGCTGATAGTGAGCTATGTTCGTAACATTTCTTATAGATTATTGCTCGGTGTAAGAGATAAATAAAGATCAGATAAAGATAAATTAGCACAGTACCAGTATGAATGATTGCGTGTGTGAATTAATCATACTGTCTCTATATTATTGTGAAGCTGTGGGTTGTAAATAGCATAGTTCCTTCAAAAGTAGAAAAATATGCTATAATAAGTTTTGAGATTTTAAGCTACTTTAGTAATAAATCACAGGACAGCGCTGACAACTAGTTTTTGCGTTCCCCTGTGCGTGCGATCTTCACAGCTACTGTTTATATGAGTGTTCGTGTCACAATGCAGCGGAGTGAACATGGGATCTCTAAATAATAATACACATCCGACCGTCTAATCGCTTGAAAACCCAAACCATAAAACAAATACAACTGACAAAGTTAAGTGAAGACGCAAGGCTCACCACTCACACGCCATCACTATGTGTTGAACCGGCGTTCACCTCCGTGTTTTGCTTTTATGCCACTGACTGGACGGGGCAGAGTCATGTGGCTACACACGCGGTAGTATGCTTTTAAGGGGGAAGTATTAAAGGAACACTCCGACTTTTTGGGACTTTAGCTTATTCGCAGTATCCCCCAGAGTTAGATAAGTCAATACATACCTTTTTCATTTCTGTGCGTTCTGTAAGTGTTATTTGACGCACCCACCGCTAGCCTAGCTTAGCACAAAGACTGGATGTAAATGGATACTGGTAGCATAGTAATCCCAATAAGTGACAAAATAATGCAAACATTTTCCTATTTACATGTTGTGATCTGTATAGTCACAGCGTGTACAAGTAACAAGGCTATATGAGACAGAGAGCATTTTTAATTGTATAAATACTGGGAACTATATTCTCACTAGGCGTAGGAGCACAGCTAACGTTACTTGGGTTGAGTGGCTACTTGGGCGGAGTGATTAGCGCAGCACACAAGACCGTAAACAAAACAAATGTGACTAACTAGCTAGAAGTGACTCGTGATCATGGCTGACTTTGAGGAATTGTCAGACTCAGAGGAATTTTACTCTGTATCAAACCAAGGTCCAGAACCATATAGTTTTGAGCCAGAATACACAGACGAGGAGTTACAAACTTTGGAAGGTGGTGTAAATGTGGAACATGCCAACCTATGCCGACAGAAACCGAGTGCCTTTGTTGTAATGAATGGGACCGGGTATTGCCATCAATGTCAAGGCTTGATGACAATCAAAATATTTGCGTCACTACCACGGAAGATTTCTCTGCCCTAATACACCCGGCAGTTGTCTTTTTTTTCCCATTGTGACAAGATCAACTGGAAGAAACGCACCATGCCGAGTGAACCTAATGGTCAGCTATCCACCAAGTAAGTGATTTTGTTATAATGATCATTCATAGTTCAATGAAATTGTAGTATAGCCATTGCATACAGTGTGTCACAATAATAACAATAAAGGGGATACACGGATACACGGACCCCCTATTCACGTAATAGTGTCACTACTAAGGTTATATTACATTAGCATGGCACTGTTACAGTATGGCTAATGTTAGTCATCTCAAAACATAACGGAACACTTACCGCAGCAACAGGTGATCCAATTTGTCCTGTCTTTATTATCGATGGGATGGCTGTATCCTTTAGCACACGTTTCATGGTCCGTGTGGCAACTTGCATTTTTTCAAAATAGTCGTCTACAGTAAAATGTTCAGAGCAAACGAAATACTTTGTGATGGTGTTTTCAGGTGTGTTTGGATCTATTTCCAGAGCAAGTAGCCATCGATTCATCAGGTCAGCGTTTGTGGTTGGAATTCTATGAAACATCGTAGTAATACCTGGTCTCCCCTGTTTATTGTTGCAGTTCTTTACAATACAGCGAACATCCATGATTGTACACTATAAATCTACTATCTAGTAATTGCTGACTCTATTACTCCAACTCTGAGCGAACTCTCTTCTCCTCACCTCGGTGCATCTTGTGTGCTGCGTTAATCACTCCGCCCAAGTAGCCACTCAGCCCAAGTAACATTAGCTGTGCTCCTACGCCTAGTGAGAATATAGTTCCCAGTATTTATACGATTAAAAATGCTCTCTGTCTCATATAGCCTTGTTATTTGTACACGCTGTGACCAGGGTTCTAAATTAACTTTTTTGATCACCAGCCAATGTGGCTGGTAACTTTCTAAAGTTACCAGCCAATCAGAATTTCCACTAGCCATTTTTTTTTTCAGTAAAAATAACAAATTATGAGTGCCACTGAATGCATTTGATCATTTTATTAACATTGTTGGCATGAAAAACACATATAAAGTACAATGCATACAAAAAAATATAAAATTATTTATATTAATATTAAATTTAAAATTATTAGTTCCCACCACGAAATTGCTTGTTTTGTTTTTTCTTTCGCGTAACTTACATGCGGCAATCCTGACAAAGCATTACGACATTCTTGTGATCAAACAAGATTTGTGATTTCTTTGTTTCTCTGTCCGTAATACAGAGCCCCGCACGTCACCTGTAGGAGAAAACAATCAATCCGTGGCAACGGTTTTGCAATCCGTCCCCTCAGTTTATAAACTTCGCCCCTCAGTTTATAAAATTCGTACTCACGAATTCATAAACTGTTCCCTCGGATTAACAAACCGTGCCCACGAATTCCCAATCCGTGTGCTCAGATTTTGTAAACCGTACCCTCGGTTTTTGAATCCGTACTCACGAATTCATAATCCGTGCGCACGGTTTCGCAATCCGTTCCCACGGATTTGTAAACTGACACGCATTTGTGGCTCCGCCCCCACCGGCAGATTCATTTCTGTTTATTAAACATTATTTTTCATAGTATCCAACGAGACCACGATCAGCATTCACAAAATAGTCTTCTTTTTACCTTTCTTAAAAAGAAGAAGAAAATAAGGGTAAAAAGCAATACAAAACAAATAATATGCCGGTTATGTTTTCATTCCTTTTCTCTCTAACTGAATGCAATGTTATTTTTGGCCTAATTATTTAATAATAACATTAACAGTGAAGCATGCATCTAGCTCCGGCAGGTGGGGTGGGGTGGGTGGAGCTTAGTAGCCTATAATAAAATCACAAAAATAAGCCTTCATGTTAAGAAAGAATTGTACACAAGCATTTCCAAAACTGTCAAAGGTTATTTAGAAATAAAGCAATTCATGAATTATTTTATGACAAACATTTTTACTGTCTTGTAATCATTTATTTAGCCTACAAATTAAAATTATAAAAATAACTTTCTTTTTATTTTTATCATTATTATATATTATTATACAGGTTATGCATAAGAATCTTTTATCCAAAACAACTTACAAAAGAGGAAAAATAATTACTCCAGAGTCAGTCACAATGGCAGGTTTATTGTACAATAATAATCAAGTGCTATTATAAGATTATCACAAATTTAACAAGATTTTGATGCACATCTTTCTTATTAAATCTTTGTATTCCACCTCGTACTACACTTTATAGAGAATCACTTAAGACACTTTGCTGTAGACCCATTCCACATAATAATATTCATTAAAACTGTATGTTAACACTTAGGAGCTTGCTGCATGAATCTGTGAGTACGGTTTACAAATCGATGGGAACGGATTGCGAAAGTGTGCGCGCAGATTATGAATTCGTGGGTACAGATTAAAAAACCGAGGGTTAACAAAATCTGAGCGCACGGATTGGAAATTCGTGGGCATGGTTTGTTAAACCGAAGGAACTGTTTATGAATTCGTGAATACGGTTTATAAACTGAGGGGACGGATTGCAAAACCGTTGCCACGTATTGATTGTTTTTTCTCCTACAGGTGACGTGTGGGGCTCCGTAATATCCTCATCCCCTGCCTCGTTCCTCTTTTCGCCCCCAGAAATCTGTCCCAACCACCGCCGCATTTAGTTTAATCTTAATTTTTTTCTTTAATAGCTAACTCCCTCCTCTTTCAGTCTATGTTCCCTGCTCTGGCTCCATTCGTTCTTCTTCCTTGTGTTTTCTGATGGACGCTCTATTCGTTTTTTTCGCGCTGGTTTAACTGCAAACTGCGTGCAGCCAATGGGCATATGAAACGTCATCACGTAGCATTACAGCACAGTGTTCATGGGAAATGTAGGAAGTGCTGCCAGGGGGATAAATGACCGAGAACAGAGCCTCATGCCATGGATCACCAGCCAAACTGGCTAGTAAGTTTTAATTAACACCCGCCAAAATTAATTTTAACCCGCATTTGGCGGGTTGGCGGGTGTTAATTTAGAACCCTGGCTGTGACTATACAGATCACAACATGTAAATAGGAAAATGTTTGCTTTATTTTGTCACTTATTGGGATTACTATGCTACCAGTATCCATTTACATCCAGTCTTTGTGCTAAGCTAGGCTAGCGGTGGGTGCGTCAAATAACACTTACAGAACGCACAGAAATGAAAAAGGTATGTATGGACTTATCTTACTCTGGGAGATACTGTGAATAAGCTAAACTCCCAAAAAGTCGGAGTGTTCCTTTAACAGGATTAAAAAACCGAAATAACCGACATGGGAAAATTAAGTCGGTTAGAGGTTCTGAATTTCGGTTTCGATTACTTTTCGATTAATCATCCAGCCCTACGCTTTACTTCAGGACTTCTCAGGCTGCCTGTATACCTCCTCTGCACCAGATAACATCAACACCACCATTATGTTAATTTTTAATTTAATTTTTAAACCGCCATACCGATGTATTTAATTACTCAACATTCGGAACGAACGTTATGCTGCGCCAAGGCCGCGTGACACTGTTTCAGACGGACCCTTTACAATGTTGCACTTCTAAGCAGCAACTGCGAGGTTTGGTGAGGGTAAACACAGTGGCAGGGTATCTGCACATTTTTGATCAACAAATTTAATGACTTTTAAGACCTTTTTAAGACCTTCAAGAATAAAAATTAAGACCATTATCCCGGCAAAATAAATAATAATTATATATATATAATTTTATAATTATATAATTATATAATATATATATATATATATATATATATATATATATATATATATATATATATATATATATATATATATATATATATATATATATATATATATAGTACAGACCAAAAGTTTGGAAACATTACTATTTTTAATGTTTTTGAAAGAAGTTTCTTCTGCTCATCAAGCCTGCATTTATTTGATCAAAAATACAGAAAAACAATATACACTACTGGTCAGTAATTTGGGGTCAGTAATTTTTTTTCTTTCTTTTTAAAGTGTTAAATTGATAAAAAGTGATAGTAAAGAAAATATATTATTAGAATATATATTATTCGAATTTATTTATTTTGAATAAATGCAGTTCTTTTTAACCTTTTATTCATCAAATATATTAGACAGCAGAACTGTTTCCAACACTCATAATAAATCAGAATATTAGAATGATTTCTAAATGATCATGTGATAGACTGAATGTTACATGTGACATGTAACATTCAGCCCCTCCCTGGTGGTCTGGTGGTTAGAATTCGTCGCGCTCACCGCCGCGGCCCGGGTTCGATTCCCGGTCAGGGAAAGCTCCGTGGGGAAGTCGTGGCCTAATGGTTAGAGAGTCGGACTCCCAATCGAAAGGTTGTGAGTTCGAGTCCCGGGCCGGCAGGAATTGTGGGTGGGGGAAGTGCATGTACAGTTCTCTCTCCACCTTCAATACCACGACTTAGGTGCCCTTGAGCAAGGCATCGAACCCCCAACTGCTCCCCGGGCGCCGCAGCATAAATGGCTGCCCACTGCTCCGGGTGTATGCTCACAGTGTGTGTGTGTTCACTGCTCTGTGTGTGTGTGCATTTCGGATGGGTTAAATGCAGAGCACAAATTCTGAGTATGGGTCACCATACTTGGCTGAATGTCACTTCACTTTCACTTTCACTTTCACAATGAAGGCTGGAGTAATGATGCTGAAAATTCAGCTTTGCATCACAGGAATAAATTATTTTTTTAAAGTATATTCAAATAGAAAACTATTGTTTTAAGTTGTAATAATATTTCACAATATTACGTTTTTTTTCTGTATTTTTGATCAAATAAATGCAGGCTTGATGAGCAGAATAAACTTCTTTCAAAAACATTAAAAATAGTAATGTTTCCAAACTTTTGGTCTGTACTGTATATATATATATATATATATATATATATATATATATATATACACACACACACACACACGACACTCTAGGCTGTTCAGGTTAACAAAGCACATTTGTATTTGAACAACAGTGCAAATAGTCAGTGCATATTTAGCAACATAAAGTGCATGTCAGGCAACTGCCTTCTCAATACTACAACAATACTGCTGTAAATAACGTACAAACAGTGCGTAAACAAATCAAATTGCAAAGGACAAGTTAAACACGGAGTAAAAAAAGGGAATTAGTGTCCAAACAACAGCAAAGAACCCCAATATTCTTCAAACATGAGAACGAAGCTGCCTTGATTCACACTTGACAGACGTTGCCTTTTTATGTACGGAACAAGTCCAAATCGAGCAAGATAACTATATTAGAATATAGTTTTTTTTTTTTTTTTTTGCCTAGTTCCTATGTCTATGGCCCAATGACGCTACAATGAGCATTTACTGCTTTTAAAAAATGCGGGTCAGGAAGAGGGTCGGGTACAATATTTTTTTTTTCTTTTTTTGCGGTCCGAGTTGCGGGCGGGTCAGTTGAAAACGTTGGTCGTGTGCGGGTTATTAATACATTGACCCGCGCATCCCTGGTGCTCACGTCTTCGTTGGAGTGATGTCGGTTAAACCGTGTGCAAAGCCAATAGCATTTTGGCCTTCAGTGTAGTGGTTGGGGAGAATGTACCGAAGGCATTACTTGTACTGGGACCCGAAGACATCAACGCGGGTGTAACGTTAGCCTTTGAAGTAGATACCGATGCTGCAAACATCTGAATGGGGACAGTTGTTGCCTGACTATCGGCATAGCGCTTGTGCTTCTCCCCTTGTGCGTCAAGGGGCTTTGCAGCTCATTGTTCCCAATTGTATGGTCTTTTTGCAAAGTCTGCACCGCACTTCGTATTCCGTCGTTTTTTGTAACCTGCTATATTTCTCATCATCGAGCCAGTTATCATTAAACCTGCACTTTTTCCCCTCTTGGCTCTCGTCTGCCTCTCTGAATGAAACACTTCTTCGTCTGTTTCTATGACAGGCCTACTGGGAAAACACTGCCCCCTAAATGGTGTATGATGCCTGTGCTATAGGCACACGCTACTTTTTACTGTCTTCAGACAGGGACGTGCGCTGGTGAAATTACGTTAGCATGGAAAATAGTTTTTCCGATAACTTTCTTTCATTCCGCCCACATGAAATTTAATACCGCCCAGATGAAAGTTAATGCCACTCTTCAAAAATTAGCGCAATTTAATACATTTTAAGACCTTAAAAAACTTATATTTTATTTACGACGTTTTAATACTTTTTAAGGATCCGCGGAGACCCTGAGTAGTGCTCTGGTGTCAGCATAGCCACGCTCACTTCGGTACTCCTGCCTGCGGGTGTCGCTGTTGGACAGTGTTTTCCCTACTTCCTGTTTGCCTTCTGTAGCAAATCGTAGCTCCGTGTAGCTGTTTTTATTTTATTTTTTCTCTAGAATCTTTATCTTACTATCACTCTCTATTTTTTAAAGTGTTTTTCACAAGTTCATCAAACAACCGCAGTAAGAATTTTCATCAAGCACGGTGAGTAATGGCTTCTCCCGTCATTGTTACTTGCACCTCTTGCCACATGTACAGTTTATCTATCTCTGTCGCTGATGAGGGATTCACATGTGATAAATGCAGGGAAATAGTTAGGCTGACAGAGAAGATTTCAGAATTAGAGACACGCATCCAAACTTTAATTGAGGACAGTAAGAATGTTAGGGATCTAGATACGGCTTTGGATGCGTCTAGCTCAGGGATTCCTGTACATTGTTCGGTTCCGGAAACAGAGCCCCTGCAGCAGGGCAACTGGGTGACGGTGAGGCAGCGTAGTCGTGAGTCAAAACACCACTCTTCTGTTCCGATCAAAACATTAAACAGGTTCTCCCCACTCAGTGATGCACCCACTGAGAAACCTGATGAAAGTGCTCTAGTTATTGGTGATTCTATTGTACGGAACGTGAATATAGAGACACCAGCCACCATAGTCAAATGTTTACCAGGAGCCAGAGCGCCTGACATCTTGGCAAATTTAAAAGTGCTGGCTAATGTTAAACGTAAATACAGTAAGAATGTTATTCATGCCGGCGCTAATGATGTTCGACTTCGCCAGTCGGAGATCACTAAAAATAACATTAAAGAGGTGTGTGAACTTGCAAGCACGATGTCAGACACTGTAATATGCTCTGGTCCCCTCCCTGCTTACCGTGGTGATGAGATGCATAGCAGATTGTCATCACTCAATGGCTGGATGTCTAAGTGGTGCCCACAGAATAACATAGGTTTCATAGACAATTGGACGAGCTTTTGGGGCAGACCTGACCTGTTTAAAAGAGATGGTCTTCATCCCTCCTGGGGTGGCGCCACTCTTCTCTCTAGAAATATGGCAAATAGTCTTAGTGTTTATACTTGACTAACTGGGGACCAGGTCAGGAAGCAGACAGACTGGCTAAACTGACCGTCTGCTAGCCGCCTCCCGTCACAGAGGTCAGTTAATTCTCAGCACATAGAGACTCTTTCACCTAGATATCACACTATAGAGACTGTGTCTGTTCCCCGAACTGGAAAAAACAAAAAACGTCCAAACCAAGTTAAGATTAACAATTTAATTCAGGTTCAACAAATAAAAAACAGAAGCAATATGGATAAACAAATTATAAAGCTTGGCTTATTGAATATCAGATCCCTTTCTACGAAAACACTTTTTGTAAATAATATGATCACTGATCATAATATAGATGTCCTCTGTTTGACAGAAACCTGGCTAAAACCTGATGATTACATTATTTTAAATGAGTCCACCCCCCAAGATTACTGTTATAAACATGAGCCGCGTCTAAAAGGCAAAGGTGGAGGTGTTGCTTCAATTTATAACAACGTTTTCAGGATTTCTCAGAGGGCAGGCTTCAAGTATAACTCGTTTGAAGTAATGGTGCTTCATATAACATTATCCAGAGAAACAAATGTTAATGATAAATCCCCTGTTATGTTTGTACTGGCTACTGTATACAGGCCACCAGGGCACCATACAGACTTTATTAAAGAGTTTGGTGATTTTACATCCGAGTTAGTTCTGGCTGCAGATAAAGTCTTAATAGTTGGTGATTTTAATATCCATGTTGATAATGAAAAAGATGCATTGTGATCAGCATTTATAGACATTCTGAACTCTATTGGTGTTAGACAACACGTTTCAGGACCTACTCATTGTCGAAATCATACTCTAGATTTAATACTGTCACATGGAATTGATGTTTATGGTGTTGAAATTATTCAGCCAAGTGATGATATCTCAGATCATCATTTAGTTCTGTGCAAACTTCATATAGCCAAAATTGTAAATTCTACTTCTTGTTACAAGTATGGAAGAACCATCACTTCTAACACAAAAGACTGCTTTTTAAGTTATCTTCCTGATGTAACCAAATTCCTTAGCATATCCAAAACCTCAGAACAACTTGATGATGTAACAGAAACGATGGACTCTCTCTTTTCTAGCACTTTAAATAAAGTTGCTCCTTTACGCTTAAAGAAGGTTAAGGAAAACAGTTTGACACCATGGTATAATGAGAATACTCGCACCCTAAAGAGAGCAGCCCGAAAAATGGAGTGCAGCTGGAGGAAAACAAAACTAGAGGTATTTCGTATTGCTTGGCGGGAAATTAACATATCCTACAGAAAAGCATTAAAAACTGCTAGATCCGATTACTTTTCTTTTCTTTTAGAAGAAAACAAACATAACCCCAGGTATTTATTCAATGCAGTGGCTAAATTAACGAAAAATAAAGCCTCAACAAGTGTTGCCATTTCCCAACACCACAGCAGTAATGACTTTATGAACTACTTTACTTCTAAAATTGATACTATTAGAGATAAAATTGCAACCATTCAGCCGTCAACTACAGTATCACATCAGACAGTGCACTATAGACCCCCTGAGGAACAGTTCCACTCATTCTCTACTATAGGAGAGGAAGAATTGTATAAACTTGTTAAATCATCTAAACCAACAACATGTATGTTAGACCCTATACCATCTAAGCTCCTAAAAGAGGTGCTTCCAGAAGTCATAGATCCTCTTCTGACTATTATTAATTCCTCATTGTCATTAGGATATGTCCCCAAAACCTTCAAACTGGCTGTTATTAAGCCTCTCATCAAAAAAACCACAACTTGACCCCAAAGAACTAGTTAATTATAGACCAATCTCGAATCTCCCTTTTCTGTCCAAGATACTAGAAAAGGTGGTATCCTCACAATTATATTCCTTCTTAGAGAAAAATGGTATATGTGAGGATTTCCAGTCAGGATTTAGACCGTATCATAGTACTGAGACTGCTCTCTTTAGAGTTACAAATGATCTGCTCTTATCATCTGATCGTGGGTGTATCTCTCTATTAGTTTTATTGGATCTTAGTGCTGCGTTTGACACAATTGACCACAACATTCTTTTGCATAGACTTGAACATTTTGTTGGCATCAGTGGAAGTGCATTAGCATGGTTTAAATCGTACTTATATGACCGCCATCAATTCGTAGCAGTGAATGAAGATGTATCCTATCGATCACAAGTGCAGTGTGGAGTACCTCAAGGCTCAGTACTAGGGCCGCTACTTTTCACGCTTTATATGTTACCCTTGGGAGATATCATCAGGAAACATGGTGTTAGCTTTCACTGTTATGCTGATGATACTCAGCTCTATATTTCTTCGCAGCCCGGTGAAACACACCAATTTGAAAAACTAATGGATTGCATAGTCGATATAAAAAACTGGATGACGAGTAATTTCTTACTGCTAAATTCTGAAAAAACAGAGGTGTTAATTATAGGACCTAAAAACTCCGCTTGTAATAACCTAGAACACTGTCTAAGACTTGATGGTTGCTCTGTCAATTCTTCGTCATCAGTTAGGAACCTAGGTGTGCAATTTGATCGCAATCTTTCCTTAGAAAGCCACATTTCTAGCATCTGTAAAACTGCATTTTTCCATCTCAAAAATATAACTAAATTACGGCCTATGCTCTCAATGTCAAAAGCAGAAAAGTTAATCCATGCATTTATGACCTCAAGGTTAGATTATTGTAATGCTTTATTGGGTTGTTGTTCTGCACGCTTAGTTAACAAACTACAGCTAGTCCAAAATGCAGCAGCAAGAGTTCTTACTAGAACCAGGAAGTATGACCATATTAGCCCGGTCCTGTCAACACTGCACTGGCTCCCTATCAAGCATCGTATAGATTTTAAAATATTGCTTATTACTTATAAAGCCCTGAATGGTTTTGCACCTCAGTATTTGAATGAGCTCCTTTTACATTATAATCCTCTACGTCCGCTACGTTCTCAAAACTCAGGCAATTTGATAATACCTAGAATATCAAAATCAACTACGGGCGGCAGATCCTTTTCCTATTTGGCGCCTAAACTCTGGAATAACCTACCTAACATTGTTCGGGAGGCAGACACACTCTTGCAGTTTAAATCTAGATTAAAGACCCATCTCTTTAACCTGGCATACACATAACGTACTAAGATGCTTTTAATATCCAAATCCGTTAAAGGATTTTTAGGCTGCATTAATTAGGTAAACCGGAACCGGAAACACTTCCCATAACACCCTATGTACTTGCTACATCATTAGAAGAATGGCATCTACGTTAATATTTGTCTGTTTCTCTCTTGTTCCGAGGTCACCGTGGCCACCAGATCCAGTCTGTGTCCAGATCAGAGGGTCACTGCAGTCACCCGGATCCAGTACATATCCAGACCAGATGGTGGATCAGCACCTAGAAAGGACCTCTACATCCCTGAAAGATAGAGACCAGGACAACTAGAGCCCCAGATACAGATCCCCTGTAAAGACCTTGTCTCAGAGGACCACCAGGACAAGACCACAGGAAACAGATGATTGAACTACTGGTTTCGTCTGGTCAGAGGAGAACTGGCCCCCCAACTGAGCCTGGTTTCTCCCAAGGTTTTTTTCTCCATTCTGTCACCGATGGAGTTTCGGTTCCTTGCCGCTGTCGCCTCTGGCTTGCTTAGTTGGGGACACTTCATCTACAGCGATATCGTTGACTTGATTGCAAATAAATGCACAGACACTATTTAATTGAACAGAGATGACATAACTGAATCCAATGATGAACTGCCTTTAACAATAATTTTTGCATTATTGACACTGTTTTCCTAATGAATGTTGTTCAGTTGCTTTGACGCAATGTATTTTGTTTAAAGCGCTATATAAATAAAGGTGACTTTGACTTTGACTCTGGTGTTACGTTATAACGCCTGTTTCACACATACTCCGTCTGCAGTGCATATTTTTTTTACGCACCCATGTTAACGGATTCCAGTGTTCATACTGCATGAGGTTGCTGTCTGTCAGTGTGTTCAAGGAGCGGTGCGTCTGCAGAAGTGCAGCGATTGTTAACGTACTGAGTCTATATTTGCTGTGCTGCAGGCGCTGAATTAAAGTGAAAGCGCATTGTTCGCGGGAAACATGAACATGGATTGACACGGAAATTATACAAACCTAGAAGTAAAATGCATGAAAAATGCGCTGTTTATATTTGAGTTTAAACTAATGTCTATAACTATGAAAGATTGTTACTGTTCTATTATTAAAGATTCACAATGCTTTTTTTACATGATATGAAATCAATACAATGAATAAATGTTGTGTTTGTGGACTAAACTGACGCGGATCAGTAGCAGACTGCAAACGCATCCTGTAGTGTTGTCACAGTACCAAAATTTCAGTATTCGGTACCGATACCAGTGAAAATCCACGGTTCTCGGTACCAATTTCGGTACCAAAGCAAAACACAAAAATATGCTAATTAAAAAAAATAACTTTTTAACACTAAAAATAAAACCAATGCCATTCTTTATACTTATTTACAATTGTATAAATATAGTAATTTAATTAAATATAGTAATATAATATAATTATGAAAAACAGTAAACAAGTTTCTCCCAAATTTAATTTCTCTCTTAATTTATGAAATTTAAACATTTTATTTTTTGGTAAATAAAGGGGATTTGCTATTAAAATTAAAACAAGGAAGAAATATTGTGTGATTAATTTTGAATTAACAGTAGTAGCAGTATCACATACATTTTACTAAATAATAGTAATATTTCTAGCACAATGCCTTTATGTAAAAATGAACTTTTAATGAATGCATATTTGTCATTTTAACTGAACTTAAGACTGGTGGTGATGCTTAAGATATTTTTGGTCATTGAGGGTTTCTCTATAAATATATATATATATATATATATATATATATATATATATATATATATATATATTGTAATAGATCATATTAATTATTATTAAAAGATAATACTTCTACTAATTCTACTACCATACTAACAGTATACAATGCACTATGGATTGATGAGCTGCTGGTTCATGAATATTAATCACGTTTTCTGCGTTGGGTCGAACTGATTTGCTGAAATCAAAACAGGGACGGTATAATTGATGAGCGCCAGCCAATGAAATTGCCATTTGCGCATTAGGTCCGCCCACTACCGGAGAAACCGGCATATCTTCTGCTTGTTCGAAAAATATGAATAATTCTAAATGAACTCCATTATTTTGACAGGAGAAGACAAAGAATATAGTTTACATGTAGCATGTCGATTCAGCGTGGTAAGACTCTCGCTCTCTCTCTCTCTTTGCATGTGTGAGAAACAGCACTGTCAGCAAAGCAACGGCGAGTCGTGCGCCTCCACACAGAGTTTACAGTTTGGCAAATACCATAGACAGTAAAAGAGGCAAATACAGGTGTACTGTGCGTCCATTGAGATGAATTGAAAAGTACAGATCGCTTGATGGAGAGAGAACTTTGAAGCGCTCAGTCAGTGTTCAGCGAGTGAAAATATATCTGCGCCAATCTTATAATAGCCTCGAACATACACCATGGCGAGTAAAATCTAATTGATTAGCCAATGGCTAACAATAGACATAATTTAGTCACCCAGAGTAAAATTTATTCACATATGCGAGTGATTTATTCGCAATGTAGAAGCTGTTTTGAGGGGTTGCCGTGATTACCTTTAAATTGACACTGGTTTTACTCAAATGCAATGGTAAAATGCTTATGAAGTGACGCAGAACAGTTCTGGTGATGTTGTTTATGTATTAATGTCCTCATTGAGATGGCAGATGCTGAAATTACTGCAAGCGTCACGCGCTTCAGTCTATATGTAGTAAACAAACCCACACATCTCCATTCATTCATTCACACAGAGACGTGCAGAACATGCAGGATTCAGATTTCAACCAACTTTTGCGGATTAACATTTACAGATACTGGTCCATAATGAGATTTGATTTGATTAATTTATGCAAATTTCGTGACTGTCCATATTAAAATGTAAGTTTCATTTTCATGACTGGATTTTGAGATTCCGTCCGCGTTTTCTGCTTCGCGGAAATCATAGCGCTGTATGCGTCAAGAACCGGGTTTGGACGGGTCCTTGGTACCACCGGTACTTACAGAAACCTGGTACCATGACATTTTCATTTTTTTAGTACCGACTTGGTACCGAAGTACCGGGTCTTTTGACAACACTAGCATCCTGTGTGAAAGCACAATGAGTCCGTGCTGCAGACTGCATATGCACTGCAGACGGAGTATGTGTGAAACAGGCGTTACAGGGAAGATGGATGCTGCAGAACTAGTAGAACATGACACAGAAGAACCTGTGCCAAAAAGAGGAGCCTGGTCTGTTGTTTGGAGGGTTTTTGGTTTCCAAATATCCGACGTCGACCCAACAACCATTTTATGCAAGTGCTGTCGGGCTAAAAGCACGTCTTCGAATATCAACCAGCAGAAAATGAATTGTACACCTGATTATGCATGAAAAAAAATAAGTCATAAACCGGGAAACCGGCATACATTTTTTTTCAAACCGCCCAGCACTACTACAATTCAAGCAACTCTGCTCCAACGGTCACAGATGTCTCATTCCTTAACGAGCTAAATTACTTTTATGCTCGTTTCAACAATGACGAGATGCCAACCAAAATCACATACTCAGCAGACCACCAACCTCTCAAACTCACCTCCACAGATGTAAAAACTTCATTGAGTCGGATCAATGCACGTAAGGCTGCTGGCCCGGATGGCATTCCGTGCAGAGCAGCTTGCAGGGGTCTTCACAGACATTTTCAACCTGTCCCTCACCCAAGCAACATGCTTTAAGTCCACATCCATTGTGCCAGTGCCGAAACACTCCTCCCCAATGTGCTGTATGACTACCGTCCCGTAGCACTCACACCTATTGTCATGAAATTCTTTGAGTGACTGGTTCTAGCACACCTCAAAAGACTGCCTCCCACCCACACTGGACCCACACCAATTTGCCTACCATAAAAATAGGAGCACAGAGGATGGCGTATGCACAGTGCTGCACTCTGCACTCACACACTTGGACAATAACAACACATATGTATGGATGTTGTTTGTTGACTTCAGCTGAGCATTTAACACTGTCATTCCCTCCATGCTGACCACAAAACTTGGGAGACCTGGACATTAACACCTCCCTCTGCAACTGGATTATGGACTTTCTGACCAAGAGACCTCAGAATGTTTGGCCAGGCCCCACCTGCTCGACCACCATCACACTCAACACCGGCGTACCACGTGTGCTGAGCCCATTCCTCTTCTCCCTCTACAGGCAGATGATACCACAGTGATTGGCCTCATCAGAGACAAAGATGAGACTGCCTACAGGGAGGGGGGTATAGCACGATATATATTAGTATTAGGGGTGGCAAGGTTCAAATTTTCACAGTTCGGTTTGTTTCACGGTTCAAGAGTCACGGTTTCGGTACAGTTCGGTATGTGCTATGTTTATGGAGAAACTATAATTTAAAAAAAAATCTAACTACGAGCAACAGCAAAAATAAATACAACAGAGTTCAACAGAGTTAGGAAGGTCTAGCATTAGTTTTTAGGTACAGAAATTGAATAAAGTATATTTGAATGTATAAATTAAAGATTGTTCTTTATAAAAGTTACAAAAGCTTTTTAATCAAGAGCAGTGAGTGACTTTGTTGTTGCTGTTCAATTAATATAAAGACTGTCCCTTTAAGAGAATGCACTGATCCAGTAGGTCTATGTTCAGCCGGCTATGTCTGCTATAGGATACTTACCAAGACGGGCATTTTGACATAATTTTTGCCTGAATTTGTCCATTTAAATACAATACTTCAGAGAGAGCTTATATTTGCGCGCGTTCTTAGGCGCGAGTTTGTGCGCTTCGGCTGAGCGCATGCACAAATCTTCTCAATGCGCGTGAGCTCGTGTCCTCTGGCTCTTAAAAGTTTAAACTGACAAAGTTGTTTAGTTTAATCACAGATATCAATGCTGATCAGGTCTCATCTGTGCGCGCGCGCTATCAGCACCCGGGTGATGATGGAATAAATGACCGCTCATATTCCAGCATAAGGCATACACATTGAACAAGAGTGCATGGTTTGTCCACATTTTTTATGTCTGGGAATCCAGAATGCGCATGCATCAACAGAAACATATATTAGCTGAAACCTGTTTGTTTTACATGCTATGTATAGCGAATTATATTACAGCTGCTTTGTCATATTTAAGTTGAACCGCGGTCCCTGCGCGCGCCGAACCGCGTGTGGTGAACCGAACTGTTCGTTTTTTTTTTTGCAAACCGTGCCATCCCTATAATTTATTGTGCATGCAACCTTACATTTACCAGTTGTTATTTTACTTTAATAAAATTGAGGTATGTCATGCACAGGATTGGTACCACAGTGTTTAACCAAAATCTAAATATAGATATCAGCAACATTATTTTGCAGTAAGTAAGTAAACACTTGCCAGTCAACAGTAATATTTGCAAGCCTACAAGTTTGGTAGCAAATCTATGCATGATTCCACGGTAAACCACAGATATTAGTTCCCTTTCTATACTTCACTTATACTGCGTATGGGGGAAAAGCTCCTTTTTTCCTCGATACTGAAGCCTTTTTTCAATAACGCAGTGCAACTGCACTGTCATTGGTTTAATCTGTAAACTTTTTTAAACCAAGTCGTGGCGCGCCCCCTACCTGGCCCGCCTACGTACTTCCTCCTCTGCAGCTCTCTCCTCAGTAGACGGCTATCAGGAGAAGGGCTATGAGCAACTGCCGCCCCTGGACGAGGCCATGACTGCTCACCTCCCCCCACCCCGCGGCTGTGGGGTGGAAAAGCAAGAGAGCCCTTCCGTCCAAGCCCTGCAGGAAAAACTCTGCCATGGCCGGCAGAGCCTACACTTCTGCGGCCCAAGCCGCTTCAGCACTGCACACCATGGCCATATTGCAAGTTTTCCAAGCAAAGCTTTTCCGTTCCCTGGATGAGTCTAGCCCTCATGAACCTGCTTTTCGCATCCTCCGCAGCGCCATGGCACAGGCCATCGGATTATCTATGGCCAACCTGGTTGTGCTGGAATGACACCTCGGGCTCAATCTGATGGAGATTAAGGAGAGCGACAAAGTGGCCTTTCTCGACACCCCAGTCTCTCCATCGAGTCTCTTCGGGCCAGCCGTAGAAGGTTTCACAGAGCGCTTCACAGCAGCCCAGAAGTCATCCCAGGCCATGCGACACTTCCTGTGCAAGCGCTCCAGCTCTGCCCGAGTCACCCCAGGACTGCGCCGACTCAGCACCAGAGCAAACCTATCCCTTCTACCTCCCAGGTGGTGCCCCCTAAGGAGCAGCACCCAACTCACCCCGCTAAGCGCGTTAAACCACCTAGACGTCAGGGGCCCCCAGCAAAGGATTGTGCTGGACCTGACGCCCTCTCAATCCTCCTGATCGTTGGGGGAGAAAGAGGAAGGAGCAAAGTCCCACCGCAGCCGGACCACCCCAGAAGCTCTCTCGACTGCCTGCTATGCGATCTGAGCCCACCGTTGTTGCGTCCACTCAAACCGGCGTTTTTGTGGCGAACTCCATAAATATTTAAAATTTTCAAAGAGAGAGCAGTTTTCCTCTTCCACACTCATCAGTGTTCAGGCCCCTCGTCAGTGGCCTGCCATCCGACATTATCCAACCTCTTGTCATGAGGGCCGAGGCCTGGCAGGCCATCCCTGGAGTGTTCAAGTGGGTGTTGGGGATAATAAAACACGGCTACTCACTGCAGTTCGCCCGAAGACCCCTGCGCTTCCGCGGTGTGATTCCCACTTTGGTAGAGCCGGACGACGCTCAGGTCCTCTGCACCGAAGTGATGACGCTGCTAGGGGCTAGGGAAGGGAGCCATAGAGGTAGTTTCCCCCTCAGAAAGCGGATTGGGGTTCTACAGCCGTTATTTCCTTGTCCCCAAGAAAGATGGCAGTCTCAGACCCATCTTAGACCTCAGACTCCTGAACCTCTCCCTTATGAAACAGAAGTTTAGGATGTTGACATTGAAGCAGATCCTCACGCAGATTTGCCCTGAGGACTGGTTCTTCTCGCTGGACCTGAAAGACGCTTACTTTCACATCCAGATAGCCCCCCATCACAGGCAATTCTTGAGATTCGCATTCTAGGGTGTGGCTTACCAATATACAGTCCTTCCCTTTGGGCTGTCCCTAGCTCCCCGCACTTTCACAAAGTGCATGAACGAGGGGCTTTCCCCTCTGAGACAGATGGGAATCTGTGTTCTGAACTATCTCGACGACTGGCTCATTCTAGCCCAGACCACCACAGACCCGTGCTCCTGAGCCACCTGACCTAGGACTGCTCCCCATCTAACGTATTACGTTCCTGGGAGCGGTCTTCAACTCAGTCCATATGAGGGCGGTCATATCACTAGAGCGTGCTCTGGTACTTAAGCAGCTCATGGCCTCCGTCAGGAACAAAGCCTGTTTCCCTCTGAAATTCTTCCAGAGGATGCTAGGGCTGATGGCCTCTGCCTCCCCAGTTTTACAGCTCGGCCTCCTACGAATGCGGCCCCTGCAATACTGGCTGAAACTCCGGGTCCCACCTCATGCTTGGCAGCACGGCTGCTTTCGCATCAGCCTTTGGCTCCGACACCATTACCCCTCGGACGAGTGGATGCCTCATCCACAGACGGTTCTCAAAATCTGGGAGATTTTCAGGAAGGAAGAGGTCGACCTCTTCGCCTCAGAAAGCAACTCTTATTGTCCAACCTATTTTTCGAAGGACATAGATGCGCTGGTCCAGAACTGGCCGAGCCTCCTTCTTTACACTTTTCCCCCAATCTCTTTGATCCCCCAGGTCATCAGACGAGTCAGGGAAGACAGAGTCCTCCTGGTGGCCCCACTCTGGAGGAGCCAAATTTGGTCCTTGGAGCTGTTCAGGCTTTCGACGAAAGCCCCATGGCCAATCCCCCTGAGGCGGGACCTCCTCTCTCAGGTGAACAGGACAACCTGGCATCCACGGCCAGAATGGGCTCTGCATGTATGGTCCCTCGATGGGAGCCTCTAAGCGTCCCCGGAGACGTGCTACACACCATTACTCAGGCAAGAGCCCCGTCTACAAGACGTCTCTATGCCCAGAAATGTTCAGTCTTCGTCGACTGGTGCTCAGCACGAAACAAAGACCCTTTTGAATGTGACATATCTCTGATACTGTCATTTCTCCAAGATCGTCTTGACAAAGGTTTTACCCCTTCCACGCTCAAGGTGTACGTAGCAGCCATCACCATTTCATGCTCCTATCACTGGCCAATCTGTGGAGAAACAACCCAATACTGCGAGGTTCTAGGCGGTTAAAGCCCACGCGTCCTCTCACCGTTCCCAATTGGGACCTCCACACGGTCCTTGGAGCACTCAAAGGACCTCCCTTTGAGCCACTGCGGTCAGCTGACCTTCAGCCCCTAACGCTCAAAACCGTTCTGCTACTTGCTCTAGCATCGGTCAAGTGTGTTGGTGACTTGCAGGCCCTCTAGGTGAGCCCTGCATGCCTTGATTTGGGCCCAATGATTCGAAGGTCATTTTAAAACCCAGGCATGGCTACGTCCCTAAAGTGCTCTCGACGCCATTCAGAGCACAGGTCATTTCCCTCTCGGCTCTGCCTCCTTTGTCAGGTGAGCGTGAGCTAGGGCTGTCACTTTTGAGAAAAACCTAATTCGAACGGATATTGAATATCATGCAATGTATTCGAATATATTCGAATATCTACGTTTTTAAACGTGCATACATGACTCTCGAAATGGATGTTCTCTTCCCTATATAACTTAATTAGTGTAACATTTGAATAAAACTGTTAAAATATAAAATATCAGACACTGCTTATCTCCTTTTGCCATCAATCAACCATTTTATACCACCTCCTCTGAACGGTGTGCGTGTGACGTCACATGGGGCGGGGCAACACAATACTTCACCTGAGTCCATTTCGTCTGATGCCCAATTGGATGAGACCTGACACCTGACGTCGTTTTTCCTGAGACCTGAAGCTTTTCAGTCCCGAGGCGCGATGCCATTTTGTCCGATGACTGAAGCCTTTTAGTCTGAGGCATGACCCCTTTTCATTTAATGACTGAGGTCTGAGGATGTCCTAAAATGTACACCGTAGCTATTATTAGCTTGATTTGGTCATGGGCCTACACTACAATACGTCTAGAGTGCCCTCTACTGGATAAGATGGCAAAGAATAAAATAAAAAAACAAACGGTCTAATCATAGACTAAAAAATGCGCTACACGTGGCATTTTAAAAACCGGATATTTTACTTATAGTTTGATTACAGATATTTCACGTCATGTTCGAATGCATATTTGAATATTGAATAAAAAGCCCTAGCGTGACCTGGATTTACTCTGCCCAGTGAGGGCTTTGAGGATATACATTGAGCGGTCACAGCCATTCAGGCAATCTGATCAGCTTTTTGTCTGCTTTGGGGGCCGCACCAAGGGGTCCTCGGTCTTAAAGCAACGCCTCTTGCGCTGGACAATTGATGCTATCGCTTTATATTACTCCTCCATTGGCCTTGAGTGCCCAATAGGAGTAAGATCCCACTCCACAAGAGGGATGGCCTCTTCTTGGGCCTGGTCTAGTGGTGTCTCTATCAATGACATCTGTGAGGCGGCCGGCTTTTGTCAGATTCTATAACCTGGACATCCCGACCTTGCACGCTCGGGTTCTTTCGGTTTGATACGACGGCCTCTATCAGACGCCGTCATCATGCCACCTCCAGGGA
The DNA here is from genome assembly GCF_963082965.1 of Carassius carassius. NCBI lineage: Eukaryota > Metazoa > Chordata > Actinopteri > Cypriniformes > Cyprinidae > Carassius > Carassius carassius. The sequence continues at coordinate 27,037,225 of NC_081781.1, read as the reverse complement.
TCTAGCTCCCTCTTAAACAGTGTAGCGTTAAGGGTTCGACGGCTCCGGCTCTCTCCCCTGGACCCTAAGGTATTCAAGATAATGTTTTTGTCGTTCCCTACCGATGCACGGCGTGGTTGAATTCGTTCCCCATACGCAGTATGAGTGAAGTATTGAAAGGGAACGGCCCAACCCTAATACACACATATTGTGGCTTAGGCGGAAAGCTTTTGAGAGAATTTCAAAAGTTCATAGAATTTAATAATATATACAATTACACATGATAGACACACTATAGACAATTTGCAAATCTTAAAACTTAAATTCCTCTGAATGCACACACTAGATTATTCAAACAGACCGTGAGACCACAAGCCATATGGTATTTTAAAGTGTCCTAATATTGTGTTGGAGTCCCCTACAACAGGTTTAAACGCATCGAAGGTCAGAAAACATTGTAATTTTCTCAGAATATACATTAAAGGTCCCTTTTTCGTGCTTTTTTGAAGCTTTGATTGTGTTTCAGTGTGCAATATAACATGTGTTCATGTTTCGCGTGTAAAAAAACCCAGTATTTTTCACACAATTCACCTATCTGTATACCGCTGTTTTCACTGTCATAAAAATGGGCTGATGACTTCCTTGTTCTATAAAGTCCCTCCTTCAGAAATACGCAACGAGTTCTGATTGGGCCAGCGGTTCCTGTGTTGTGCATGTGCTGGAGATGTACTTATAATCACAGGAGCGTTTTTACTGACGAGATGCGCATGAAAATCGCATTCATTTTTTTGCACAGCCCTAACATCTAGTTAGCAAAGCTAAACAGCGTTGCCCTTTGTGATCAATGGTTCACAAAGGGTCCATAAACAACGCCTTCTCCAGACAAAGAGGGAACTGCTCCATCTTTCAAGAATGATCTTTGTGTGAATCGGGCATTAAACTGATTGAGGAAGTTTTCCTCAGCAAGCTGTCCTCAGCAAAATGTGCTGCACATAGTTTTACATGTGGATTATAATTTTCGGGAACCGAGTTAAACATAAATTGTAACCATTGATCTCTAAGTACAGCGTCCTTGCGATGCCCAAACAAAGGTGATTGGACTTCGAGATGACAATAACAGCTTTTCAACGACATGGCGGCAAACACAAACGCAGCTCTTCCTCCTTCTCCGTCGGAGTGCAACAAGACCACGCCCCCTTTTTGTGAATTCATGTGGGCGGAGGTTAGTCAAATTCTGCAGGAACTAGAGGGATGTAGTCCAAATGGGTCGTTTTTTGTAGGCGAATTCTGTTAAATAACATATTGCGCTTGGCATTGAACTTTGAGCTTTAGAATTTTACAGATATTATTTATACTCTAACAAGAACAATACACACTAACTAAAGTTTAAAACATGGGACCACGAAGAAGGGGACCTTTAATATTAAGAGTCTAGAGGTCAACCGATGTATCGGTTTTGCCAATTAATTGGTACCGATAGTTGATTGCTGGAACAATCGGTTATTGGCAAAAAAAAAAACTACTGATAGTTTTCCAGGTTGCGTCCGTTGCTGGAGCGGCTGAGAAGCGTCTGTTTTCATTATACAGTGCCTCTATTGGTTGAAATTAGGGCTGTGCGATATGGACAAAAAAAATCTATCAAGATTTTTTGATCAATTTTGCGATTTCAATTTTAATCACGATTTTGACACACACAGACATGCATTACAGTCATAAATGCATTCAGTATAAATTTTTAACATATTTCCAAAAGAAAACCAATGAAAGCTTTATCAAATGTCTCTAGAACAGACATAAGTCAAAATAATCACTAAGTAAAGATGTCAAACAACGCCAAACTGTGTAACGCCAAAGCACATTAAAATAATGTGCAAGCGCGAATCTATCCACTCGCACCAGTGATGCGCGGGTCAATGTATTAATAACCCGCACCCGACCGACGTTTTCAACTAACCCGTCCGCAACCTGGACCGCAAAAAAATAAATAAATAAAATATTGTACCCGACCCGCTTCCTGACCCAAATTTTTAAAAAGCAGTAAATGCTCATCGTAGCGTCATTGGCCCATAGGAACGTAGGCAAAACTACCTAGGCAAAAACAAAACAAAAAAAAAAAAACACAAATCTTAATATATTATAATTTTGTCAAGATTTATAAAAAATCGTCAGTAAGCTCATAATTTGTACTAAAATAGTCTAGTCTGGCTATGTCTTTTTGTATGTTTCTGCAAGGTCAGCAGACATTGAGGCTCGGGTTTGTTCCGATCAGAGCTCGTGAGAAAACGCATTTTTGAATATCCCGATCCACTCGCTCATTCCGTGGGGTCTCGCTCAACCCAGAATGGCCTGCTGGTTCGAAAATATGCAAGGAGTCATTTTATTGTTTAGTAATAAACTGGTGTTTTCTGTGTCGCTGCAAAGATGAAGTTGACAATGCAGACTTGCGATGAATGCCAGAGAGAAATGCACATTTCATATGGATTACATCATCAGAGAATAGCCCATTTATTTTGGTTTGAATATTTTCATTTAAAAGACATTTCAAGCTTTCTGTAATATATAGCCTATATTTCTCAAATCTGTGAGGCACACACTGAGTTGCCTCACATGCAGTTCACATGCAATGCAAGTGATCGTGCCGGGGCCTTATTACATTGTCTGCTAGGCTATATATTTGCTTCTTATTTATTAAATACAGGCAACTGATTGATAAAACATTGATCAAAATTAAGATACAATTTATACAAAATGAAAATCTTTTAAAAAGAGTTTTCTGTAAAACAAAACTTAATGAAGTCGTCAAAATCATGTTTTACCAAAAACAGCGACATTGCTCCCCTTGTAGTCTCCTTTACCGCATCTATCTCTACGTGCAGACTGAGCTTGTGCGTCATCTTCATGCCAGTTATTCAGCCAATAAAGTGTAGGCCTATGTATTTCAAAAATGTGTCTAGTACTATATAAATGACAAAGGTTTAATTGCCATTTTTATTTCCAAGGACCCGACCGACCGTGACCCGAATGTCATTAAAAATATTTTTGGATGACTCGTAACCGCGGGCAACCGCTCATTTTGGATCAACCCGCGCATCACTGACTCGCACGCAGATTTCCTTTGCTCTGTTAACAAAACCAGATGCGCGTGCTCAGATCATAGACTGTATAAGGCTCAGATATATGCTGCCTTACAACGTGTCTCCTCTCGCTCAACCTGTGTCCTGTGCACTCACAACTCTCTCTGTGCTCACGCGCAAGATATTAAATCTTTTCGCACCTTTCTATATATAACCTTTTCTGTTCTCATCTTTTTACTGCGTGCAGTGTGAACTTTCTGTTCCATTAACATGTGCTCGAAAAAAAAGGCTACGCATCACAGAGTGTGTGAACCTGGAGTTAGGCATATGCCCAGTCTGCTCTGTTCTCGCGCTCCACTTAGGTGCGCTGCATCCTAAATGGTTCAGATAACATACTGCGGGAGGTTGGGGCTGCAGAAAGTCGTGCTATAAAGCGATTTAGAAATCGCGCACACTCAAATGGCAATTTTATTTCGATTTCGATTAATCGCACAGCCCTAGATGAAATCACTGACAGCATGTGCCTGTGAGAATGAGATGCATTCTAACATATCGGTACATTAAACTCAGTTAGTGAGGGCTCGTTTAAAATATTGCACATATATAGGCCGTTCAGATTATTTGTTCAATGAAATACCTTATATGTGCAGACGATGTACGTCTGTTTGTGGATGAAATGGCCAAAACTATGTATTTTGCATACATCACATTATAGTGCGGTGTGCATGAAAATAATTACAAGGCGCAGAGCGAACTTCTCATCCATAGTGGTTCTCACGTAGTCCTTCTACTAGGGCTGCACGATGTGTCGTTTAAGCATTGATATCGCGATGTACGAATCCACGATAGTCACATCGCAGGATTTGCAATGTAGGCTGTCATAGTTGATCCTTTATTAATTAATCGTACGGGCCAGCTGCTCCCCAGCCCTTGACGAATGTGATTCGTGGATAAATTGCACAGCTTAACCATCATAGAGTGAAAGTTTAACATTTGCATGTGTTTTTAAGTCCTGTCAGTTTAACAGGGCACTTATAAGAACGAGCGGAAAGAGAGAGAGAGAGAGAGAGCACGAGAGAGCCCCGGCTGTGCGCGCACGCTCACCTTCACCGTCTTCAAACAACACGAGCGCTGTCTTTCTCTCTCTCCCTAGTGCATATTAATCAAAATCAATTGACAATGGTGTCAAAAAAAAAAAAAACCTATCCAGTGATGAAATGTTTTCTGTGTTGTCAAATCTTGTGCGATATCCTAAACTGCAGAGATAATTACACAATGCTTGGCATACACGTCTGATTCACGAACTAATGATTCCTTTGAATCATCATTAGAATGAGAATTAGAATGAGAATCACCGTGCGACTCTCCCGGACAATCAAAAATGGGCAAAAGGCGGAAGCTACTTGCTGAAGCCACGTCCACCAAGCGCGACGGCAGTGTCAGCAGCGGCAATCCCCCGTCACTCAAGAGGCCACACCCTTAATTATGCAGAACTTTAAGTTTTAATATAATTTAAACGGATCAGTTATAAAAAAAATCACCCCCCTCACAGTTGTCATGAAGGGGAAAATTAGCTATTTAGACCAAAATCATTTTTTGCACCAGGCTGTAAACATGTTTTTTCTACTGTAAAGTTGGGCATTTTAACATGGGGAGTCTATGGGACTGACTCCCTTTTGCAGCCAACCTCAAGCGGCCAGTCGATGAATTGCAGTTTTAGTCACTTCCTTATTGGCCTCACGAGAGAGAGCGGGAGGTTGGCGCTCGGAGCGAACGCAGGTCATATGACAAAAAAACAACCGACCTTTCCATGACAACATCAAAAGCTCAGCCGAACAGCTGATCATAGCCGGATCATAACATACTACATTAAAGGTCCCGTTCTTCGTGATCCCATGTTTCAAACTTTAGTTAGTGTGTAATGTTGTTGTTAGAGTATAAATAATATCTGTAAAATTCTAAACCTCAAAGTTCAATGCCAAGCGAATTATTTTATTTAACAGAATTCGCCTACATCGAACGACCAGTTTGGACTACATCCCTCTACTTCCTGCAGTAATGACACAGAAATACAAAAAAAAGGGGCGTCGTCTTGTTGCACTCCGAAGGAGGAGGAGGAAGAGTTGCATTTGTGTTTGTCGCCATGTTGTCGAAACGCTGTTATTTTCATCTCGGAGTCCAATCATCTTTGTTTGGCCTTCCCAGGGACGCTGTACTTAGAGATCAATGGTTACAATTTAAGTTTAACTCTGTTCCCGAAAATTATAATCTGCATGTAAAACTATGTGCAGCACATTTTGCAGAGGACAGCTTCCTCAATCTCAATCAGTTTAATGCTGGATTCGCACAAATATTATTCTTGAAAGATGGAGCAGTTCCCTCTTTGTCTGGAAAAGGCGTTGTTTATGGACCACAAAAGGTAAGTGTATTTTATTATTTAAGTTGGTGCATTTAACAGTTTCTGTAACTTATTACACAAAGGGAAATGCTGTTTAGCTTCGTTAACTAGATTGTAGGTGTGGCAGGGGGGCGTGGTTTAGCGAAGTCTGCAACGGGAGAGAGAATCAGGAGACGAGCGGTAAGTGAGTGGTTTGGGCAAATATTATCATCACCCGTTTCTTGTTCCAGTAATTGGCGTGGAGAGTATAAAACGCCAGGAGAGACGGAAGCAAGCGAGAGAGAGACGGACTGCTGACCCGAACCGGAAACGGAAACCGGAAGGAGTAAACCGAAAGTGCTCTGCCAACGTGTCAGAATAGAAGTCACCATTTGGTGTTTGCAAAGCTTTATTTATTTTTGTTATTAATAAATACGTCAGCAGTCCAGCCGAACCCTTTGTCCTCTTCTTTGCCGCACACGAACTTACTACACTGGTGCCGAAACCAGGGAAGGAAGAAGGGCCGCCGCCGCCATGCAAAGCCCGTCTTCCACGCCGCTTGCGGATATCATCGCTTCCCTCGCGGTCCTGCACCGCGAACAACACCAGGCCCTGCTGGACCTGAGGTCCAATCAGGAGAGATGCTTCCAGGCCATCATTCAGGCCCAGCAGGAGGACCGCAAGAGTTTCCGGAGCTGGATTGATCGGGAGGTTCGCGCCGAGGCCGCCGGCCGCCCCCATGCACCTGCCACTTCACAAGATGGGGCCCCAGGACGATCCGGAGGCCTTCCTGGAGCTGTTCGAAAAGTTGGCGGAGGCCTGCGGGTGGCCCCTCGAGCAGTGGCCGGTGCGCCTCATTCCCCTGCTCTCCGGCGAGGCCCAGGTGGCCGCGCAACAACTTCCGGTAGCAAACCTCCTGGTCTTCGACGACCTGAAGAGGGCCATCATCCAGCGGGTCGGCCGGTCGCCAGAGCAACACCGCCAGTGCTTCCGGTCCCTGGACTTGGGCAAGGCTGGTCGGCCCTTCGCAATGGCCCAACACCTTCGGGACTCCTGCCGCAAGTGGCTACTATCCGAGGGAATAGCATGTGGAGCATGTCGTCGACCTGGTGGTGCTGGAGCAGTTCATCGCTCTGCTTCCCAAAAAGACGGCCGAGTGGGTCCAGTGCCACCGCCCTCCATCCACCTGGCAGAGGACCACATGGTGGCGTGCCCAGGGGTCGGCGCACCCCCACCTACTAACTCTCTCTCTCCTTCTCTCTCTCACCCGGTCCCTCTCCCTAGGTCCCGTCCACCCGGCCCTCCTCGTGTCCCGGGCAGGGCTTGTGGCTGCCAGAGGGTACAGTGCTTCCAGTTCTCCGCTCTCTCCACGCCAATTCCCCAATCCACTCCCTGCCACTGGGGCGGCGGGTAGGTCTGGGCTGGCCTGTTGGCGTTGCGGGGACCCGGAGCATTTCGTGGACAGGTGTCCAGTGATGGAGGTGGGGATGATGATCCGGGTCCCGGACGTCCCACAGGTCACCCCCGGTCAGGCTGGCGAGTACCAAATACCTGTGAGTATCAAGGGGGGTACATATCCGGCCTTGGTGGATTCAGGATGCAACCAAACCTCAATCCATCAAAGCCTGATTCAACCGGGGGCATTGGATACAAGCCGTGTGGTTAAGGTGCGGTGCGTACACGGGGATGTGGTGGAGTATCCGGTCGTCCCAATTATTATTCAGTTCCGGGGACAAAAGCATAGTGTAGAGGTGGCGGTTAGTCCCCACCTCCGGCATCCGATAATTTTGGGAACGAATTGGCCTGCGTTTACAGCTTTATTGGGGTCGTTATGTGCGGATGCCTCTTGGGGAAGTAAGGCACGGAAGGAGAGCACGCAGGTACAGGTGGGAGAAACTGAGCCAAGACCGCTGGGGTCTGCTTCAGGGGAACCGAACGAAATCGGGAGACTGATTCTCTCGGAGCGTGATGACTTTCCCCTGCAGCAGTCTCAGGATTAGACATTAAAGCATGCATTTCAACAGGTCCGCTCCATCGGTGGCCAGCCTCTCCAACCTGCCCTCCCACTCACCTATCCGTATTTTGCCATTTTAAAAGACCGGTTGTATCGAGTGACCCAAGACGCTCGGACAAAAGTGAATACAACCCAATTGTTAATTCCGAAGAGCCGCAGGGAAATGCTTTTCCATGCGGCTCATTCTAACCCTATGGCGGGCCATTTGGGACAGGCAGCAACACTAAATCGCCTCATGACCGGTTTCCTTTGGCCGGGCATTCATGACAACGTGCGCAGGTGGTGCGCGTCTTGTCCGGAATGTCAGTTGGTGAACTTACCGGCTGCCCCAAAAGCGCCTTTGCGCCCTCTTCCCTTAATGCAGGTCCCCTTCGAGAGAATTGGTATGGACCTCATCGGGCCATTAGAGCGATCGGCACGAGGACATCGCGTTGCATTAGTCATAGTTGATTATGCAACACGATATCCTGAAGCGGTGGCCCTCCGCAACATTTCCGCTAAAAGTGTTGTGGATGCCCAGTTTCGTCGTATCTCCCGGGTGGGGGTTCCAAAAGAAATCCTCACCAATCAGGGCACGGCGTTTATGTCACGTACGCTACGGAAACATTACGGATTGTTGGGCATTAAATCGATTCGAACTAGCGTCTATCACCCACAAACCGACGGCCTGGTCGAACAATTTAATCGCACTCTTAAATCCATGATCCGTAAGTTCATTCAGGAAGACGCCAAAAATTGGGATAGGTGGCTAGAGCCCTTGTTATTCGCTGTGCGAGAGGTCCCACAAGCCTCCACGGGGTTTTCCCCCTTCGAGCTTCTCTATGGACGCCAGCCCCGGGGGGTGCTCGACGTACTGAGGGAAACTTGGGAGGAGAGTCCATCTCAGGGCAAAAATGAAATTCAGTATGTGCTGGACTTGAGAACAAAACTCCACACATTGGGGCGGCTATCAATGGAGAATTTGTTACAAGCCCAGGACCGCCAGAGCCAGCTGTATAACAGGGGAACTAGGTTACGCAAATTTGTACCGGGAGAGAAAGTACTTGTATTACTCCCAACGTCGAGCTCTAAATTATTGGCTAAGTGGCAGGGACTGTTTGAGGTCGCACGACAAGTCGGAGATCTCGATTATGAGGTAATACGGTCCGATAGGAACGGGTCCCGTCAGATCTACCACCTCAACCTCCTTAAAAAATGGAATGAGGCAGAATCAGTGATGTTGGCAATGGTGATTGGGGGGGAGGATGATCTCGAACCAGAGGCGAATATCAAACCACAATCCCTCGCCCTGGCTCCAGTTGGAGATCACCTCTCGCCGTCCCAACTCACTGATTTAACGAAATTACAGGCAGAGTTTGCCGACGTCTTCTCGCCCCTACCGGGCCGTACTAACCTAATTCAGCACCATATCGAGACCGAGCCGGGTGTGGTAGTTCGCAGCCGGCCGTATCGCTTACCTGAGCACAAGAAAAAAGTAGTTCAGGCTGAATTATGCGCTATGCTTGACATGGGGGTAATAGAAAAATCCAACAGTAACTGGGTGAGCCAGATAGTTTTAGTTCCGAAAACAGCCAGATACGGTCCAGTGGACGGAGCCGTGTCAGCAGGCCTTTACCCGGGTCAAGGCTGCTCTGTGTGGCGGGCTGTTGTTACACTCTCCTGATTTTTCTCTCCCTTTTCTGTTGCAGACAAACGCGTCGGACAGGGGGCTGGGGGCAGTCCTGTCCCAGGAGATAGAGGGGGAGGAACGGCCGGTGCTGTACATTAGCCGGAAGCTCTCGAAGAGAGAGGCTAAGTACAGCACCATAGAGAAAGAGTGCCTTGCCATAAGATGGGCCGTCCTCACCCTCCGCTTTTATCTCCTGGGACGGGAGATCACCCTCTGTTCGGACCACGCTCCGCTGCAGTGGCTCCACCGCATGAAGGATACCAACGCGCGGATCACTCGTTGGTATCTAGCTCTTCAGCCTTTTAAGTTCAAGGTGGTCCACAGACCGGGTGTTCAGATGGCGGTGGCCGACTTCCTCTCCAGAAATGTGTGGGGGTATGTGGCAGGGGGGGCGTGGTTTAGCAAAGTCTGCAGCGGGAGAGAGAATCAGGAGACGAGCGGTGAGTGAGTGGTTTGGGCAAAAATTATCATCACCTGTTTGTTGTTCCAGTAATTGGCGTGGAGAGAGTATAAAACGCCAGGAGAGACGGAAGCAAGCGAGAGAGAGACGGACTGCTGACCCGAACCGGAAACCGGAAGGAGTAAACCGAAAGTGCTCTGCCAACGTGTCAGAATAGAAGTCACCATATGGTGTTTGCAAAGCTTTATTTATTTTTGTTATTAATAAATACGTCAGCAGTCCAGCCGACCCCTTTGTCCTCTTCCTTGCCGCACACGAACTTACTACAGTAGGGCTGTGCAAAAAATCGAATGTGATTTTCATGCGCATCTTGTCAGTAAAGCCGTTCTGTGATTAGAAGTACATCTCCAGCACGTGCGTTCAGATCAGTATTGCCAGGTTTTCAAAACAAATCCTGCCCACTTGCTTCTCAAAACTTCAAAAATCTTCCAAAACTAGCCCAATCGTGTTTCCAGGAGGGCAACGTGCGCTAAGCTGCTGTCAAATCACAACACAGGAACCGCTGGCACAATCAGAATTCGTTACGTATTTCTGAAGGAGGGACTTTATAGAATAAGTCAGTCATCAGCCCGTTTTTTTGACAGTGAAAACAGCGGTATACAGATAAGTAAATTGTGTGAAAAATACTGTGTTTTTTACAAGCAAAACATGAACACATGATATCTTGCACACTGTAAACACAAAGCTTAAAAAAAAACATGAAAAAACGTGACCTTTAAGATATGTAGTAGTAAAGGGATAGAAATCCTTTGCTGATACTTCCTTGTCATTGTGGAGAGCACAGTTTATGGTTGCATAGCAACGACAGACACCACGGGAGCGCAAGCACTTGTGAAAATGAGAAACCATTTTTAGACGCGATAATGCCCCTTGATTCATAATAAACTGAGAATCTATTTGGTTTAAAAATCGCTTTTGTTTTGTTTAAAATGGAGATCACGATTACACACAGAATAACATGTTCCAGTCTATTTAAAAAAGAAAATACTCATTTGAATCATTAATTCAAACACGTTTAAAATTAATTCAGTCTCATTCACAAATTCCTGTTTAATTAATGGATGATTCAGTTTTTTTTTTTTTTATGAATCTCTTGAGTCATCTTGAACACAAATAGAGTGAAAGGCTTTTTTTAATAAGCGTGTTTTGCTTTGGTACCGAAACTGGTACCAATAACCATGGATTTTCACTGGTATTGGTACAGAATACTGAAATTTTGGTACCGTGACAACACTAGGTCCAGCATAGGAGACTGTAAGTTAAGTGTTTGGTGTGTGTGTGTTGACAAACCTTTCGCGATGTCCTAACATCCAGGATTCCCACTAGACTTGTGCCGGTATTCGGTGATATATCACGGTAATTAATATGCACAATATTGTTATCGTGGGCACTTCTAAACACCGTGAATAATTATATATTACAAATTATTCCGAATTTGGAATGCATTTTAAGAATACTATTCCCATCAACTGTTCAAAATGCACAACACTGCTGTATGCTGCTTGAAAGACACGCGTGTGCTCTGATGTAAACAAGTACGCATGAGAAGCACATGGGGGAACAAGTGAGAGATACGCTGAGTGAAAGCACATTCACTCTCTGACAACAGATGGCGCTAAACTGCAGAAAATGCGGTCCTTACCCTTGAAACCCCACAAATAAACCAGCTGCCCTAATTTCTAAAACATATTTAAATAATTTTAAATAGCCAATCAGATTTGTGTATTAGCTATGATGTTCATCACAGTGCCAAATACCTAAGTATTAAGACTTAATAGGTTATTTTACTCTGGACTACAACATGCCATAGATATTGTTTGAAAGCATTTTGATTTTTTTTTTTTTTTATTGTCAATTTACATTTTACATTAGGGCTTCATTTTTAACATTAGTTAATTCATCAGTTAACATAAACTGCCAATGAAATTTTCTTCTGAATATTCATTCATCTTAGGTATTCCAATATTTAATAACACGTTGTTAAAATCTAAAGTTGCAACTGTGTTATTTAATGAGCTAACATGAACTAAAACTTTAATTTTTTAATTAAGATGAATAACTTCTGTAGCAAATGTAGCTATTGCTCATTGTGCATGTTAATGGTTAACTAATGAGATCTTATTGTAAAGTGATACCTATGGGTCTTTATAGTTCTTTTGCACTTTAACCTATGCAAAACTTTTAACTTTATATATTTTTCTGTATTGCTTTATTGTATTTAAATGTTGTTATTTTTGTTCTAAGAAAAAAACGTTTTTTAACCTGTTATACTGTATTATGAGCATTTTTTTTTTTTTTACTAAATTTCAATACTGTAATAATACCGTTTACATTACATTTACATTTATTCATTTAGCAGACGCTTTTATCCAAAGCGACTTACAGATATGGACAGTGGAAGCAATTAAAAAACAACAAAAAGAGCAATGATATATAAGTGCTATAACAAGTCTCAGTTAGGTTAACAGTATACGTAGCATGGGATTTTAAATAATATAATAAAAAGAAAACAGAATAAAAAAAAAAAGAATAGAGCAAGCTAGTGTTAGAGGTCTTTACACATACACACACACATACAATTGCATAATAAATGAAAAGAAAATAGAATACAAAAAGATTAGAAAGGTAGTTAGATTTTTTTTTTTTTTTTAAGAATAGAATTAGAATAGTGAGTGTTAAAGTTAGCGGGTCAAATAAAGATGGAAGAGATGTGTTTTTAGCCGATTCTTGAAGATGGCTAAGGACTCAGCTGCTCGGATTGAGTTGGGGAGGTCATTCCACCAGGAGGGAACATTTAATTTAAAAGTCCGTAAAAGTGACTTTGTGCTTCTTTTGGATGGCACAATCAAGCGACATTCACTTGCAGAACGCAAGCTTCTAGAGGGCACATAAGTCTGAAGTAACAAATTTAGGTAAATGGGTGCAGAGCCAGTGGTAGTTTTGTAGGCAAACATCAATGCCTTGAATTTTATGCGAGCAGCTATTAGAAGCCGGTGCAAATTGATAAACAGAGGTGTGACGTATTCTTTTTGGCTCATTAAAAAATTAAAAAATCTGCAGGATCGGACAGTTTTAGCAATGTGTTCTGAGAAAGTCAGCTGATCATCAATCATAACTCCAAGGCTTCTAGCTGTTTTTGAAGGAGTTATGGTTGATGTGCCTAAATTGATGGTGAAATTGCGATGAAACGATGGGTTTGCTGGAATCACAAGCAGTTCTGTCTTGGCAAGGTTGAGTTGAAGGTGATGATCTATCATCCAGGAAGAAATGTCTGTTAGACAAGCTGAGATGCGAATAGCTACCGTCGGATCATCAGGATGGAATTAGAGGTAGAGTTGAGTGTCATCAGCATAGCAGTGGTATGAAAAGCCATGTTTCTGAATGACAGAACCTAATGATGCCATGTAGACAGAGAAGAGAAGTGGTCCAAGAACTGAGCCCTGAGGCACCCTAGTAGTTAGATGTTGTGACTTGGACACCTCACCTCTCCAAGATACTTTGAAGGACCTATCTGATAGGTAAGACTCAAACTATTGAAGTGTGGTTCCTGAGATGCCTTTTGCCAGTAGGGTTTATTGGAGGATCTGGTGGTTAACCATGTCAAAAGCAGCAGACAGATCAAGCAGGATAAGTACTGAAGATTTGGATTCTGCTCTTGCCAGTCTTAGAGCTTCAACAACTGGGAGCAAGGCAGTCTCAATTGAATGTCCAGTTCTGAAGCCTGATTGGTTGCTGTCAAGGAGGTTGTTGTGTCTGAGAAATGTAGAGACTTGGTTGAACACAGCTCGTTCAAGTGTTTTTGCAATGAAAGGAAGAAGGGAAACTGGTCTGTAGTTCTCTAAAAGAGATGGGTTTAGGGTGGGTTTCTTAAGTAGTGGAGTTATACGAGCCTGTCTAAATGATGAGGGAAAAACACCAGTGTGGAGGGATGTGTTGATGATGCGAGTGAGTGCAGGTACAACTGCAGGAGAAATGGCTTGAAGGAGATGAGATGGAATAGGATCAAGCGGGCAAGTAGTAGGGTGATTAGAAAGGATGAGTTTTGAGACTTCTGCCTCAGAGAGTGAAGAGAAGGATGTAAATGAGTGTAATGTTTCTGGTGATATTAGCTTGACTGATTGAAATTTTAAACTTCAGTTTACCGTAATAAAAACATGAGCAATTAATCGCAACAGGAAAATTTGATACCGGCATATCCCTAATTCCCACACAACACGTCAGCTAAAGTCCGATTCGAGACCTAATAACTCCTTTGAGCCGATTCATTATAATGAAAGGTTAAAGCATTGCCCGTCAGTGTCTGAATTGGTGTATAATGAATCATTACTTCTTAGAAGAACATACACATATGAAATGAGAAAGTAAGTGTGCTTACCCCAATTTTGCCTTAATAATCCACAGTATGTATAGGCCTATGACAATGTGTAGTAAATTACCTATAAAATCATTTAGTTTAAAGTTAGACTGGAGTGAGATGACACTAGATCAAAGCACAAAGCAAGCTGTTGCTAGCTAGCTGCTAATGTTATTAAATTTTATATGGTAAAAAATTACACTATTACACCTTTTAACGCTACGTTTTTAATGCTACTTTTTAATTGATATGATTATACTAAAATAATTATCAGGTCTATCAAAAAAGGATTTTATATTTCTAAACTATGAAAGCCAGTCGTGGAAAAACACAAACAGTTTATTTGTATTTATTTTAAATTTAACATTTATTGTCAATACTGGGCTTGCGGATCATTTGGGTACTAGGGTTGCTGTGTGTGGATGACCATGTCGGTCAGCCACCACCGAAGACCAGTTTTGACCCAGGAAAAACCCTGCTATGGCTGCCATGGATCTGCCAATGGCAGTGAAGGCCTGCTTAGTGGCACGGAGAGCAAGATCTGTGGTGCAGCGCACCATGTGGTCCACCTCATCAGGTTATAGAACCTGACCTTTATCCATGTCTTTCAACAGTTCAGCCTGATATGCCTGAAGCGCCGCAATGGTATACAATGAGACCATGGCATGATTACTTAACCTCAAGCAGCTCATCATACACAGGGCAGGAGCACTCAGTCTTCGTCCTCATCTGAAATCTCCTGCTCATCCTGGCTTGGAGCCAGAAGAGCACTAGCCATTGGATCAGACAATGTAAGCAAGATAGCATCTTCATCAAACAGCTCACTCTCGTCCTTGATCAATGAGCATGAAATGGAAAAACTCTTTTTCAACTCATCAACCATGTCCACCTGCGATCCCAACAAGCTCATTTGAATATGAAGAGGAGGATGGAGTGCTCTCCTGGTGCCCTTTTATACTGTGGTCTTGCCGGGTAGTGACTTCACAGGCTGTCGCCTGCCAATGTTATTGTCATGTTTAGATGTACAGTCGTGGCCAAAAGTTTTGAGAATTACATAAATATTAGTTTTAAAAAAGTTTGCTGCTAAACTGCTTTTAGATCTTTGTTTCAGTTGTTTCTGTGACGTACTGAAATATAATTACAAGCACTTCATACGTTTCAAAGGCTTTTATCGACAATTACATGACATTTATGCAAAGAGTAAGTATTTGCAGTGTTGGCCCTTCTTTTTCAGGACCTCTGCAATTCGACTGGGCATGCTCTCAATCAACTTCTGGGCCAAATCCTGACTGATAGCAACCCATTCTTTCATAATCACTTCTTGGAGTTTGTCAGAATTAGTGGGTTTTTGTTTGTCCACCCGCCTCTTGAGGATTGACCACAAGTTCTCAATGGGATTAAGATCTGGGGAGTTTCCAGGCCATGGACCCAAAATTTCAACATTCTGGTCCCCGAGCCACTTAGTTTTCACTTTTGCCTTATGGCACGGTGCTCCATCGTGCTGGAAAATGCATTGTTCTTCACCAAACGGTTGTTGGATTGTTGGAAAAAGTTGCTGTTGGAGGGTGTTTTGGTACCATTCTTTATTCATGGCTGTGTTTTTGGGCACAATTGTGAGTGAGCCCACTCCCTTGGATGAGAAGCAACCCCACACATGAATGGTGTCAGGATGCTTTACTGTTGGCATGACACAGGACTGATGGTAGCGCCCCCCTTTTCTTCTCCGGACAAGCCTTTTTCCAGATGCTCCAAACAATCGGAAAGGGGCTTCATCTGAGAATATGACTTTGCCCCAGTCCTCAGCAGTCCATTCACTATACTTTCTGCAGAAGTCTGTCCCTGATGTTTTTTTTTGGAGAGAAGTTGCTTCTTTGCTGCCCTTCTTGACACCAGGCCATCTTCCAAAAGTCTTGGCCTCACTGTGCGTGCAGATGCGCTCACACCTGCCTGCTACCATTCCTGAGCAAGCTCTGCACTGGTGGCACTCCGATCCCACAGCTGAATCCTCTTTAGGAGACGATCCTGGCGCTTGCTGGACTTTCTTGGACGCCCTGAAGCCTTCTTTACAAGAATTGAACCTCTTTCCTTGAAATTCTTGATGATCCTATAAATTGTTAAATTAGGTGCAATCTTAGTAGCCACAATATCCTTGCCTGTGAAGCCATTTTTATGCAACGCAATGATGGCTGGACGCGTTTCTTTGCAGGTCACCATGGTTAACAATGGAAGAACAATGATTTCAAGCATCACCCTACTTTTAACATGTCAAGTCTGTCATTCTAACCCAATGACATAATGATCTCCAGCCTTGTGCTCGTCAACATTCTCATCTGAGTTAACAAGACGATTACTGAAATGATCTCAGCAGGTCCTTTAATGACAGCAATGAAATGCAGTGGAAAGGTTTTTTTGGGATTAAGTTAATTTTCATGGCAAACAAGGACTATGCAATTCATCTGATCACTCTTCATAACATTCTGGAGTATATGCAAATGGCTATTATAAAAACTTAAGCAGCAACTTTTCCAATTTCCAATATTTATGTAATTCTCAAAACTTTTGGCCATGACTGTATACTTCAGACACCGGTCACAAAGGCGTTCAAAGATCACAAAGGCCGAGACAATGGTAGCTTTAGCAACATTAGCCTTACAGAGAGCGAAGTAGTTCACCCACCCAAAAATGACAAGTGTCATTTACTCACCCTCATGGTCCAAAAGAGCATTGGTGATAATTTTAATAAACTAAATGTTTCTTGCTGATGCTACTTTTTTCAATGTCTGTTTGATGCTTTACACAATTATGACTTTAAATGATCTTTTGGGAGTACTTTTCCAGCCAAATTTTATGTGTGATTAATTAATTAGATTAATAAATTGCCACATCATGTAATCAATTACCATTCATATATATATATATACACACACACACACAAGGCCCAGACCCTTTATACCCATCTCTTTTGCTAAGGTGCAAAACTAACCTCTTCAATGCATCTGCGTTGTGACTGGCTGGACTGAACAGTCTGTACTAGTGGCTGTAACCCACCGGTTAGGAACATGTTAATTTGACTGCTTTATTCGAGTTAAAGTTTCTTAAAACACTGATTATGTAAAAATATAAATAAATAAATAAATACATAAAATAAAAAAGGAACAGATGCACAATAATAAGGTTCAGGTACTTCCTTACATCAAGCGTGGTAAGCAAGCAGCATGTTAAAGTTAGAGCTCAAAAGCATCTGGCTGGCTGGACAGAACAGCCAGTGCAAGAAGGAGCAGCCCCACAGTCAGGAACACAATCTGTTGTAACGGCAATAAAACTCCTTAAAATTTTGATGCTTACAGCACGAGCGTTACAAGACACATTCAACTCTGAGCTCAGTCAGCTAAAGACCAAACCACTGAACTCACTGAAATTATTTATCTGAGGGAGTTAGGGAGTGGAATATTTGATTGCAAGAATTCCCAAATAATTATAAAGTTTTATATATTATCCATTTTAATAGAAAAAGACTGTACATGTCACATCTTGTAAAACCAATTTAAATTATTTTCCACCAACACCAACACTTTTTATTTATTATTTATTAGTATAAAACTTTTTTCAAAGTAGCTTTACAGAAAGTTATACTATTATGCCTATAGTGAAAAGGGTGTAACTGCATTTTAGGACGGTACACAATGATGATACAAATGGTCCTCTGGATTTAGATCTAGCTAGGTATAGTGTATTTATTATTTTGTCAAGCATATATCAGTGCTACAGTGCCACCTGAACATTCAAAATGTAATTAAGAGATTTAAATATTTGTCAACTTTGTTTAATGCAAGAATATGAAGTTCTCAAAAAAATAAGAAATGTAATGGTTGGTCAACGTGTGATGTGAGTTTAAAATTTTTCTAATTGAATTAGATAGAAATATCCGTTTTTTTTAATGAATTTGCAGTTATTTAAACTATAAGAGAGAGAGACTTTAATGTCACTTTATAATTTTGTGCTTATCTAGGGAATTACTGAGTGGAATATTTGATTGCAAGATTAGCCAAATAATCATAACTTTTTATATATTTTCCATTTTAATAGAAAAAATTTTTACATTTCACGTCTTGTAAAACCAATTTAAATTATTTTCAGGACAACACAAACACTTCGATATTTATTAGTATAGCACTTTTTTCAAAACAGCTTTACAGAAAGTAATACTATTATGCCTATAGTGACAATGGTGTAACAGCATTTTAGGGCGGTACACGATGATACAAATATTCCTCTGGATTTAGATCTAGCTATTATTATTTTGTCAAGCATATATCAGTGCTACAGTGCCACCTGAACACCTGGACATTCAAAATGTAATTAAGAGATTGCAATATTTGTCAACTTTGTTTAATGCAAGAATATGAAGTTCTCAAAAAAAAAATGTAATCAATAAAATAAAAAATAAGACATGTAATGGCAATTTTTCAAATTGACTTAGATAGAAATATGTTATTTAATGATTTAGCAGTTATTTAAACAATACTTTTTAATTTGAATTTTCATTTATATCAAAACTCCAGAACAATGACCCCCCCTGAGTTAGGGAGTGGAATATTTGATTGCAGGATTAGCAAAATAATTATAAATTTTTATATATTTTCCATTTTAATAGAAAAAGACTGTACATTTTATGTATTGTAAAACCAAGTTAAATTAATGCCACTTTATAATTTTAATTTTCACTAATATCACTACTCCAGAACAATGACACCCCCCACCCACACACCAGTTCTTTACCGTCCTTCTCCCTGCGATCTAAGCCACAACGTAAAAGCCAGCCAGTGTTACGATCACACAAAAATGAAACCAGAGACATAAATATCGGCACAGATGTTATTTGATGCTTTCGTTTTATGTGGTTTTGGGTCTTGTAATACAACATAGGAATGGGCAGAAAAGATGGCATATTCGGTCGGAGTAAACACGTCCACATGGCGGTCAGACGTGTTGACAACATGGCGTATGGAGCAAAACCACCCAAACACCAGAAAATTTACAAAACAACAGATCCAGAAACTGTCAAATTACAAAGTTTTTTTTACCGTAGACCCAAATGTCAACAGTTAGGTGATGTTTCACGGTGTATGAACACACAAATGAATGCATGCATACCTGCTGGTGTGGCCCCAAATATCCGCACCACGGGCACTTTCTTGACATCGCTCTCTCTGAACTCAGAGTAACAGACGTCCAACTCTCTGATCGGACTGCTCATGTAATAATCCGCCGTGACGATCCGCACTGAAAACATGTTCTGTTCGGTTCTGCAGGGCAAGCATGAGATTACTAATGATACAAATAATAATAATAAAAGCACAGGCAGCAGTCGATCCGAGCTTTCCCTTTGAGGTGCACCGATGTTTTGTGTTTCTGCAGAAGACTGCTTGGACCTTGGCGGCTTTAAGCAGAGCGTGATTTGCAGAAATATGGATCGCGATAATCATTCGATAATCCTATGCTGCAAGAATGCACATCCATAGTTCCTTACAGAACGGATTGAATACAACACGTATTTAATTTTAAAAGAACAATCTATTGTATACTCTCACTACTGCAATACGATCTCGACACTGTTGGGCAATCCTAATCATTCCCATTCTTCCCATAACCACGTAGAGTGCACTGCAGCATTCCTTGCACCCAGCCGCTAGGTCAGATAGTTCACTTCTGCTGGAAAAGGAAGCTCCACGCTGTCTCTGCTCCTATTGGTCCGCACTAAAGACAAGATGCCTTCGGATTGGTTTATCTGAAGACAAGCGTGCTGATTGGCACATGTTAGGCTCTAGAGTCGGAAATAACAGGGATATTTCAATGCAATAAAAGCCTCAGATTATATATGTATAGGCTACATGTAGGCTATTCATAAGGTGGGTTGAACTATAGGGTTGAGCAGACAGAGTTGATCCAAAACATATAATTGAAATAAATTAGGAAACGCGCGAGCCTTTGTTTAACTTCTTAGTATGCGATATCAGATGCAGCTACTAATTAATTTAGACGTTTCCACCAAATTGCTTCTTACTGCTGCCACTAAGTTACCTGTTGGGTTGGGCGATTTTTAAAAATCTTTTCATGCGTATTCATTCATGCGTACGAATTCTTTTTCCTGGAGTAAGAAAAGTAATGAAGTAAACAACGATTTAAAATTCTGTTTTCATGTCGATTTATACACATTTACATTAAATACTCCACTCGCATTAATAGAGATAAACAATGAAATTACATAATTTTACAAAAAAAAAATTTTTTTATGAACAATAGGCTACATCTCATGTGGTATGCTATGTTTTAATGACAGCGAGGAGTGCTATAGGTTCACAATAATTCATCTTTGAACTAAACTGCAGATCACATGTTACGATAAATATTTTAGCGAGAACAATGATCAATGATGCGCACTTACTTCGATATTATGGTGGACACTGCTGGATTCAGAGGTCTAACCGTCCATTGTCTAGACCAATGATAGCTTACTGTACCAGGGGCGTCGGACTGGGGGTAAAACCAGTACTGATTACCAGGGCCCCAAAGGAAGAAAGGACCCTTGAAAAGTCTGGAATATATATTTTCAACAGGAAGGGGGCCCATAAGGACTGCCTATGCATAGGGCCCGGGATCTTGTGCAGCGCCCCTGTACTGTACAACCACAGCTGTACGGAGGTGTCGATGTCGTGTGAAGGCATCTCCACAACATAATGAAAAATACCACTATATTTTAAGGATATAACTAGGAGAAAACAGTAAGATTGTCAAGTTTATTTTTAAATAACTTGGTCTGTAATTTGGCGAATCAGACAATTGTATTTACACTGCAATAAATATGGGCCTATCTGTTTCCACTAAAAATAGCTAAAAGATGTTAATTAACAAACCAACATTTAATTTGATTTGAATTGTTTATAATAATTGAAATACTATCTGGCCAGTTTAAAAGAATGAGATCAACCCCAGATCGCTTGAAGATTAACATAAATTTTCTGTCAGGATTGCCCCCTCAAATAATATTATTTCAATGATGAAAAATATATCAAGATGGTCATAAAAATCAACATTTATTCAACTTAAACCACTTATTTAACATTGAATCTACATGGAAATATGATCAAACCAATCTTGATTTTTACTCTTTTCAATCAGAGAACCTGCAGGACTGCAATTAATATGGTTTGGGAAAAAAAAGGCTGATTCAAAGTAAACAACATCCTTCTGTTTACATGCAAATATTTATTTGTGAAACAGACAAATATTAGCGTAGATGCCATTCTTCTAATGATGTAGCAATACATAGGATGTTATGGGAAGTGTTTCCGGTTCCGGTTTATCTAATTAATGCAGCCTAAAAATCCTTTAACGGATTTGGATAATAAAAGCATATTAGTATGTTATGTGTATGCCAGGTAAAAGAGATGGGTCTTTAATCTAGATTTAAACTGCAAGAGTGTGTCTGCCTCCCAAACAATGTTAGGTAGGTTATTCCAGAGTTTAGGCGCCAAATAGGAAAAGGATCTGCCGCCAGCAGTTGATTTTGATATTCTAGGTATTATCAAATTGCCTGAGTTTTGAGAACATAGCGGACGTAGAGGATTATAATGTAAAAGGAGCTCATTCAAATACTGAGGTGCTAAACCATTCAGGGCTTTATTATTTAAGTTTATTTATTTAAGTAATAAGCAATATTTTAAAATCTATACAAAGCTTGATAGGGAGCGAGTGCAGTTTTGACAGGACCGGGCTAATATGGTCATACTTCCTGGTTCTAGTAAGAACTCTTGCTGCTGCATTTTGGACTAGCTGTAGTTTGTTTACTAAGCGTGCAGAACAACCACCCAATAAAGCATTACAATAATCTAACCTTGAGGTCATAAATGCATGGATTAACATTTCTGCATTTGACATTGAGAGCATAGGCCGTAATTTAGATATATTTTTGAGATGGAAAAATGCAGTTTTACAAATGCTAGAAACGTGGCTTTCTAAGGAAAGATTGCGATCAAATAGCACACTTAGGTTCCTAACTGATGACGAAGAATTGACAGAGCAACCATCAAGTCTTAGACAGTGTTCTAGGTTATTACAAGTGAAGTTTTTAGGTCCTATAATTAACAACTCTGTTTTTTCAGAATTTAGCAGTAAGAAATTACTCGTCATCCAGTTTTTTATATCGACTATGCAATCCATTAGTTTTTCAAATTGGTGTGTTTCACCGGGCTGCGAAGAAATATAGAGCTGAGTATCATCAGCATAACAGTGAAAGCTAACACCATGTTTCCTGATGATATCTCCCAAGGGTAACATATAAAGCGTGAAGAGTAGCGGCCCTAGTACTGAGCCTTGAGGTACTCCATACTGCACTTGTGATCGATATGATACATCTTCATTCACTGCTACGAACTGATGGCGGTCATATAAGTACGATTTAAACCATGCTAATGCACTTCCACTGATGCCAACAAAGTGTTCAAGTCTATGCAAAAGAATGTTATGGTCAATTGTGTCAAACGCAGCACTAAGATCCAATAAAACTAATAGAGAGATACACCCACGATCAGATGATAAGAGCAGATCATTTGTAACTCTAAGGAGAGCAGTCTCAGTACTATGATACGGTCTAAATTCTGACTGGAAATCCTCACATATACCATTTTTCTCTAGGAAGGAATATAATTGTGAGGATACCACCTTTTCTAGTATCTTGGACAGAAAAGGGAGATTCGAGATTGGTCTATAATTAACTACTTCTTTGGGGTCAAGTTGTGTTTTTTTGATGAGAGGCTTAATAACAGCCAGTTTGAAGGTTTTGGGGACATATCCTAATGACAATGAGGAATTAATAATAGTCAGAAGAGGATCTATGACTTCTGGAAGCACCTCTTTTAGGAGCTTAGATGGTATAGGGTCTAACATACATGTTGTTGGTTTAGATGATTTAACAAGTTTATACAATTCTTCCTCTCCTATAGTAGAGAATGAGTGGAACTGTTCCTCAGGGGGTCTATAGTGCACTGTCTGATGTGATACTGTAGCTGACGGCTGAATGGTTGCAATTTTATCTCTAATAGTATCGATTTTAGAAGTAAAGTAGTTCATAAAGTCATTACTTCTGTGGTGTTGAGAAATGTCAACACTTGTTGAGGCTTTATTTTTCGTTAATTTAGCCACTGTATTGAATAAATACCTGGGGTTATGTTTGTTTTCTTCTAAAAGAGAAGAAAAGTAATCGGATCTAGCAGTTTTTAATGCTTTTCTGTAGGATAGGTTACTTTCCCGCCAAGCAATACGAAATACCTCTAGTTTTGTTTTCCTCCAGCTGCGCTCCATTTTTCGGGCTGCTCTCTTTAGGGTGCGAGTATGCTAATTATACCATGGTGTCAAACTGTTTTCCTTAACCTTCCTTAAGCGTAAAGGAGCAACTTTATTTAAAGTGCTAGAAAAGAGAGAGTCCATAGTTTCTGTTACGTCATCAAGTTGTTCTGAGGTTTTGGATATGCTAAAGAATTTGGTTACATCAGGAAGATCACTTAAAAAGCAGTCTTTTGTGTTAGAAGTGATGGTTCTTCCATACTTGTAACAAGAAGTAGAATTTACAATTTTGGCTATATGAAGTTTGCACAGAACTAAATAATGATCTGAGATATCATCACTTTGCTAAATAATTTCAACACCATCAACATCAATTCCATGTGACAGTATTAAACCTAGAGTATGATTTCGACAATGAGTAGGTCCTGAAACGTGTTGTCTAACCCCAGTAGAGTTCAAAATGTCTATAAATGCTGATCCCAATGCATCTTTTTCATTATCAACATGGATATTAAAATCACCAACTATTAAAACTTTATCTGCAGCCAGAACTAACTCGGATGTAAAATCATCAAACTCTTTAATAAAGTCTGTATGGTGCCCTGGTGGCCTGTAGCCAGTACAAACATAACAGGGGATTTATCATTAACATTTCTTTCTCTGGATAATGTTATATGAAGCACCATTACTTTTAACGAGTTATACTTGAAGCCTGCCCTCTGAGAAATCCTGAAAACGTTGTTATAAATTGAAGCAACACCTCCACCTTTTCCTTTTAGACGCGGCTCATGTTTATAACAGTAGTCTTGGGTGGTGGACTCATTTAAAATAATGTAATCATAAGGTTTTGGCCAGGTTTCTGTCAAACACAGTACATCTATATTATGATCAGTGATCATATTATTTACAAAAAGTGTTTTCGTAGAAAGGGATCTGATATTCAATAAGCCAAGCTTTATCATTTGTTCATCCATATTGCTTCTGTTTTTTATTTGTTGAACCTCAATTAAATTGTTAATCTTAACTTGGTTTGGACGTTTTTTGTTTTTTCTAGTTCGGGGAACAGACACAGTCTCTATAGTGTGATATCTAGGTGAAAAAGTCTCTATGTGCTGAGAATTAACTGACCTCTGTGACGGGAGGCAGCTAGCAGACGGTCGGTTTAGCCAGTCTGTCTGCTTCCTGACCTGGGCCCCAGTTAGTCAAGTATAAATACTAAGACTATTTGCCATATTTCTAGAGAGAAGAGTGGCGCCACCCCAGGAGGGATGAAGACCATCTCTTTTAAACAGGTCAGGTCTGCCCCAAAAGCTCGTCCAATTGTCTGTGAAACCTATGTTATTCTGTGGGCACCACTTAGACATCCAGACATTGAGTGATGACAATCTGCTATGCATCTCATCACCACGGTAAGCAGGGAGGGGACCAGAGCATATTACAGTGTCTGACATCGTGCTTGCAAGTTCACACACCTCTTTAATGTTATTTTTAGTGATCTCCAACTGGCGAAGTCGAACATCATTAGCGCCGGCATGAATAACAATCTTACTGTATTTACGTTTAGCATTAGCCAGCACTTTTAAATTTGCCAAGATGTCAGGCGCTCTGGCTCCCGGTAAACATTTGACTATGGTGGCTGGTGTCTCTATATTCACGTTCCGTACAATAGAATCACCAATAACTAGAGCACTTTCATCAGGTTTCTCAGTGGGTGCATCACTGAGTGGGGAGAACCTGTTTAATGTTTTGATCGGAACAGAAGAGCGGTGTTTTGACCCACGACTACTATGCCTCACCGTCACCCAGTTGCCCTGCTGCAGGGGCTCTGTTTCCTGAACCGAACAATGTACAGGAATCCCTGAGCTAAATGCATCCAAAGTTGTATCTAGAGCCCTAACATTCTTACTGTCCTCAATTAAAGTTTGGCTGCGTGTCTCTAATTCTGAAATCTTCTCTGTCAGCCTAACTATTTCCCTGCATTTATCACATGTGAATCCCTCATCTGCGACAGAGATAGATAAACTGTACATGTGGCAAGAGGTGCAAGTAACAATGACAGGAGCAGCCATTACTCTACGTGCTTGATGAAATATTCTTCTTACTGCGGTTGTTTGATGAACTTGTAAAAAACTGGAGCGAGAAAAGAAAACAGCGATAGGTTAGAATGAAAACGCTAATGACAAGCTAACGAGTGCTAACGCTTTGCAGGTGTACTGCACTCACGGATATAAAATAAAAGTGAACGATCAAAGTTAATCTGATTAGATTGATCGGTAATATCAGAAATATGGTGTGAATTAAGTTATATTTTACCACTTTAAAAAACAGAGAGTGATAGTAAGATAAAGATTCTAGAGAAAAAATTAAATAAAAACAGCTACACGGAGCTATGATTTGCTACAGAAGGCCAACAGGAAGTAGAGAAAACACTGTCCAACAGCGACACCCGCGTGATGGGGACACTATACTGTCAACAAGCACCGTCCTTCGGATGAGACATTAAACCGAGGTCCTGACTCTCTGTGGTCAGTAAATATCCCAGGATGTCTTTCGAAAAGAGTAGAGGTGTGACCTCGGCATCCTGGCTAAATTCGTCCATTGGCCTCTGACCATCATGGCCTCCTAACAATCCCCATATCTGATGATTGGCTTCATCACGCTGTCTCCTCTCCACCAGTAAGCTGGTGTGTGGTGGGTGTTCTGGCGCAATATGGCTGCCGTCGCATCATCCAGGTGGATGCTGCACACTGGTGGTGGATGAGGAGATACCCCCTGACTATGTAAAGCACTTTGAGTGCCTAGAAAAGCGCTATATAAATGTAATGAATTATTATTATTATTACTTCTTTATAAATGAAACAAGAATTTATTGAGCTATTCTATAGATTATATGGATCTAAAACTAATGAACAGACACACACACACACACACACAAACATACATACACATACACACACAGTTGCAACGGATTTATGAGGTGAGTTATGGAGAAAATCTCTACTAAATTCACAGGCGTTCCAAGACTCAATAAAAGCAGAGCCCTAGTTTATCTTTACAACTTAATAACGACCTTGCACCATTTCAGCAATAGATAGAGGTTTTGTTTGCCTTTACTTGTGGTTGTGCTGCTGACAGCGGCGTTGATTCGTCTCCTTGGCTCGCATTGAGCTGAAAGGGGAATCCCGGCTGGGATTCGCTGTTGCGTAGATGACGTCTGGGGATACCCTTTGCCTTGATTGGTTGGTTGACTGCCCGGCGATTTTGCGAGATTCAACAGCTCTTGCCTTGACTGTGGACCAAGTTTCTTCTGAGTCTTCTCGTTGCACCGTGTAAGCTTTGAAGATTCTGTCACGGAAAGTTGAAGTTCTTTATGACTTGCAAGCAAGCTGATGGCCAGAAGCCGGTGGTTGGAAGGGTAAGCAAGCGAAAAGCAATTCGGGCATGGTGGTTTTAAGAGGAAGATTTTGATCCGTCCCATGCCATGATCCTCCAATCGACGGGATGCAAGGCGGAGCGTGCATACCTTAACATGGCACTTCACTTTAATACATGGGGACATAACTTTGTAGGTTTGTTTAATAAATTCTCTAACGTGTTGTGCAGCACACATCATTCAAAATACCATCTTTTCATTCAGTTCATAGTCTTGCAAATATCTCTGCCATTCATTCAATACTAAAGTTCCCATATCTTACACACATTAAAAATCTGCTGACAGTTATAAAAAACATACATAAAACATTGGTTAGAGTTGCACCGATTACCTTGAGCACATCAAACATATGTAAGACATAAAACATTATTTGTGAATATAGTTAAACCTTCAGATTTCTTAATGGCTGTCCTTTTGAGATAGTTTGTTGAAAAGTTCAGTTTTGTAGAAAGATTTTCAAGCAAGCAGCAGTCATGGGATGGGTCCTGTATTCGTTCTTTGTGTTGAGGTCCACTAATTATAAACGATTCCTGTGGCGTTTCCATACATTGGGATCATGTGATGCTGTGATACACAGGGTCCTTGTATCTTGTAAAAAGAGTTAATTAAATCAGCTCCCTTTTAGGGACTCAGGATGTCAATGTCCCATTAGTTTTCTCATAAGCGGTAGTATTTTGCAACAGACTTGTTCTCTGTTGTATGATCACATTATCACTTAACTTAAAGGGATAGTTCACCCAAAAATCTAAATTATGTCATTAATAACTCACCGTCAAGTTGTTCCGAACCCGTGAGACCTCCTTTTATCTTCAGAACAGTTGAATATATTTTAGATTTAGTCCGAGAGCTCTCAGTCTCTCCATTGAAACTGTGTGTACGGTCTACTGTCCATGTCCAGAAAGGTAAGAAAAACATCACCAAAGTAGTCCATGTGACATCAGAGGGTCAGTTAGAACCCTAACTCTGGAATTGACTGTGGAGTATGGCGACGGCCGTGCGCAACGGCAGTCTGCCAGGTCATGCTGGAGCGCACGCAAACAACATTGACAAATTTGCCTTCCTAAAAATAACCCAGATTGTGTTCTAAATATACACACAAAACCCGTAAACTAGCCGACATAGTTCAAAGATTATTTGTTTTAAACTATGTGTTTGCACTACTGCTACTATCCGTGTGAAGTTTCCATTCAGGCCAACAACAACAATCTGGCTGTGAACGCGTCGATCATCGTGGCTTCTATCTCAATCCATGGAGCCAATATGTAGTTTATGCCAAAATTCTAAACAATGGCCGTGCTACCCAACCACCAACCTGGACATATACTCGAGGAGCTGAGAACTTGAAACAACCGCACCGAAAAATTATCTACCTGATGGCAATCCTCCTGCTAGCTGGTGATATTCAACAGAACCCAGGGCCTCGCCTGGCCTCCGCTGGCGATCTGCTGCCTTTTTTGGATGTTTTGGGATTTTCCTCCTGCTTTGGGCAATTCCTCCGTCAGCGAGTGAAGGTGTGCACGGGGGGGACCTGTTGCAGCGGGGGGATAGCGGCGGTGAGTGGAGTAGCCTGGCTGCTTCGTCCTGGCTGGGGAGCGGCGCTTTTGACGTGGCACTTTTTTCTGGTGCTGATGCACAGTGTGCTGTCCCTGCTTTGGATGTTGCGGCCGCGGTTGTTGGGGACTTGCCTAGGATGTTGTGTGGAGAGCGCTCCTGTCCGCGAGTGCCGGGTGGTGGTGAGTTTCAAACTTTGACTGCTTCGCCCTCACAAGAAAATGGGGCCAACCAAACTGCAAATCCAGTTAAAAAGCCCACTTATAATCAGCAACACTGGGGACTAAACCCGGCGATTCGGAAAAAATCGAAGAATTAACTTTTTTAAAACTCTTAATCATGCGAAACTGATCTGGGATCCACAATCCAAACCCAAGGGATTACTTGGCGGACATTTAAATATACGTAGAATTGTCTCTAAAAGCATGTGTTTATAATCTGTTTAGGAGGGATAGAAATAAGGGCAGGGGGGGGATTGCTAGTATATGTTTAAAACACAATAACATGTAACCTCATTGAATGGTCACAGGAAATAGACATGGAGTATATTGGGTTGAATATGTCACTATCTCCTCAAATGTCTTTCACTGTCATTTGCCTATATCAACCACCATCAACCAATAACGTATTTTATGAGCATCTCCATAATATTCTTAAGCAATGTGATGGTAAAAAGGAGTTAATACTAATGGGTGACTTTAATATAAATTGGGAGAAAAAAACTGAGAGAAAAAAACTTAAAGAGATAACAAATAAATTCAATCTTTCCCAACTGATACAAGGTCCAACACGAATAACCAACTCCTCTCAGACTCAAATTGATCTGATATTTACGAATAGACCTGAGAGAGTAACTACATCACATAATCTGCTGACTGGTCTGTCCGATCATAATATCACACTGCTGGTAAGGAAACTAACTAGAAAAAAAATACGTAAATTCGACCTCAAGAAATCGATTCTATGAGAAAATTCCTAAAAATGAAACAAGTAATTTAGAAAAAGCTATAAACCAAATTGACTGGTCTGACCTCCTAACCAGCAGAGACACTGAGATTAGCTGCAGTACTTTTATTTCTACTATTACTGAGATAAGAGCAGCTTTCACAAGAAAGGTGAAATGTAAACATGGACAAAAGACCACCTTACCATGGCTAAATGACATTCTCTGGCAACAAATGAAAGAAAGATATTTTGCTTTAAAGAGGGCTCTAAAATCAGGGCATAGTAGCGACCGGCTCACCTTCACAACTCTCCGAAATAAGGTTTTAAGGAATTTAAGAAAATCTAAGGCAGAGTTTTTTATTAGAATTATTAATGAAGCTCAAGGAAATGGGAAACTTATTTGGAGAAATCTTAATAAATTAACTGGTCGGAATAAAGAACAAAGGATAACTTTACCTGAACTCAAAGTGAATGGAATCCTGACCCAAGATAATGATATGTTAGCAAGAACATTTAATGATTTCTTTATAAATTCAGTCAGGGAGCTGGCTCAAGGTATCCCAACTGAAACTATAACATCTATTCCTATTGACAAAGCTAAACCTATTTTTAAAATAAAGGAAATATCTGAATCAGAGGTTATAAAAATCATAACCTCGCTAAAAAATTCAAAAGTAAGGGATTCACATGGTTTAGATACCTCATTTTTAAAATTACACAGGGACGCACTTGCTCGCCCTATTGCACATCTGATCAACCTGTCAGTTAGGCAAAGTACTTTTCCAAGCTCCTGGAAAAAAGCAGTAGTATCTCCGATCTATAAGTCTGGTGATAAAGCAATGGTATCAAATTATAGACCCATTAGTATTTTATCAGTGATATCCAAGGTGACCGAAAAATGGGTAGCAGAACAGCTGAAAAAACATCTAAACTTGGGCTACACCCCTTTGCATCCAATGCAATTTGGATTTCGTACACAAACCATTCTACAGAGACAGACAAACTGTTTCCTCCTTGAAAATATTAAGTTATAATTAGATGAGGGTGGTATAATAGGTGCAGTGTTTCTGGACCTTAAAAGGCTTTTGACACTGTGAATCACCGGACACTATTATCAAAATTATCTTTTTTTAATTTCTCAGATGAGGCCATGAAATGGATGGAGTCATATTTAACTAACAGGAAACAGAGTGTACATATTGGTAATTCTTACTCTTCATATCTTGATTGTAATATTGGTGTACCCCAGGGGTCAGTATTGGGCCCTATCTTGTTTAGCCTGTACATTAATTGTTTGCCTTCAGTCTGTCAATCTGTTAATGTGCAAATGTATGCAGATGATACAGTTCTTTATTTGCATACCAAGAACAAACAACAGGCTGCAACTAAATTAACCGAAGCACTGGTGCATGTTTCCGAATGGCTAGAAATGTCAGATCTGCTTCTTAATATTAATAAAACAGTCTGTATGTTCTTTTCTAAGAGGTCCACAAGTGCACAGCAGGCTGATGTTTTTTATTGAAGGAGAAAAACTCATGGTTGTGTCTGAGTTTAAATACCTTGTTATTATTTTAGATTCTAATTTAACTTTTAAAAAGCATGTTAAAAAGGTGGCTAATACCATTAGATATAATCGGCTAACTTCAGACACATAAGGCCTTATTTAACAACAGAGGCAGCCAAACTCTTTATGTATGCCATGATTTTTTCTCACATATCATATTGTTTTACAAGCTGGTCCCAAGCAAATGTGACAACTCTTAAACCAATAGAAAATCTTTATAAGCAAACCTAAAAAATATTAGATCAAAAACCTATCAGCTATCACCACTGCAATATTATTACTAAATATAATTTATTCAATTTTGATAGTTTTTTACATTATCTAGATGCCTGCCTTATTTTTAAAAATTTACATGGCCTTGCACTTCCACCATTGGGTGAATTTATACAACAGAAGAACAGTAGTGGCAGGGCAACAAGGGCAGTTACCAGGGGAGACTGTGTTGTACCGTATAGACGTAGTAAGTTTGGCCAAATAGTCTTCTCAGTACGGGCCTCAAATTATTGGAACTGCCTCCCTATGGAACTCAGAGAGAGCACCAGCTATTTATCATTTAAATTTACACTTAAGAAATGGATTAAAAACACTCAAAACTGCAATCATTAATAGTTGGTTTATCTTATCTTAGGTACTGCCCTTCTTTGTATTGTATTTATTATCATGTATCTATTTTGTTAAATTGTTTTCTGTTTTACATGTATTTGTTTTTTGTATTATGATGCTTTTTTCTTCCTGCCAAGGGACTACAGATGAAAATTAGCTCTCTAGCTAACTCTGGCACATTTACATTTTGAGTGTAAAAAAAAAATGTTAATTAATGTGCATTGTCCCTTTTAAATAAAAAAAAAAAAAAAAAAAAAAAAAAAAAATATTTTGAAGCATTGAAAATACATTTTGGTCTAAACATAGCAAAAACTATGACTTTATTCAGCATTGTCTTCTCTTCCGTGTCTGTTGTGAGAAAGTTCAAAACAAAGCAGTTTGTGATATGCGGTTTGCGAACGAATCATTCGATGTAACCGGATCTTTTTGAACCAATTCACCAAAATCGAACTGAAACGTTTTAAACAGTTTGTGTCTCCAATACGCATTAATCCACAAATGACTTTGAAGCTGTTAACTTTTTTTAATGTGGCTGACACTCCCTCTGTGTTCAAACAAACCAATATCCCGGAGTAATTCATTTACTCAAACAGTACACTGACTGAACTGCTGTGAAGAGACAACTGAAGATGAACACCGAGTCGAGCTAGATAACGAACAAAAGACTAACTCGTTCTCGAGTCAAGAACCGTTTCTGTCAGACGCGTCCAATTTGAGAACCGAGGAGCTGATGATATTGCTCATGTGTGATTCAGTGTGAAGGAGACTGATACACAGAGCGTCTGAACTGAACGGATTCTTTTGGTGACTGATTCTGAACTGATTCTGTACTAATTTTATGAGCCCAGGTAAACCGAAGGCTTGAATCAAGGGCAATCATCACCAATGACACCATTACGTCGAGCGCAAAAGAACCGGCGAACCGTTTTCTTCAACCGGTTTATTGAATCGAACTGTCCGAAAGAAGTACTGCTGATCCGAAAATCGATGCAACCGGTTCTTGACTCATGAACGAGTCAATGTTTTGTTCATTATCTGGCTCGGCTCGGTGTTCATCTTCAGTTCTCTCTTCACAACAGTTTAGTCAGTGTACTGTTTGAGTAAATGAATTACTCCAGGATATTGGCTTGTTTGAACTCAGAGGGAGTATCAGCCACATTAAAAAAGTTAACAGCTTAAGTCATTTGTGGATTAATGTGTATTTGCGACGCGAACCGTTTAAAACGATTCAGTTCGATTTGGTGAACTGCTTAAAAAGGTCACACTTTATTTTAGGGTCCAATTCTCACTATTAACTAATCATTAACTATGACTTTTACCTCAATTAACTCCTTATTTGCTGCTTATTAATAGTTTATAAGGTAGTTGTTAAGTTTAGGTTATTGGGTAGGATTATGGATGTCATGCATTATATGTACTTTATAAGAACTAAATAAACAGCCAATATGTTAATAATAGACATGCTAATAAGCAACTAGTTATTAGTGTGAATTGGACCCTATACTAAAGTGTTACCCTTAAAAAATATCAGGTTACATCGAATGATTCATTTGCGAACCGGATATCACAAACTGCTTTGTTTTGAACTCTCTCACAACAGACACGGAAGAGAAGACAATGCTTAATAAAGTCGTAGTTTTTGTTATTTTTGGACCAAAATGTATTTTCAATGCTTCAAATAATTCTAACTGACCCTCTGATGTCACATGTATCCAAATTCCTTAGCATATCCAAAACCTCAGAACAACTTGATGATGTAACAGAAACTATGGACTCTCTCTTTTATAGCACTTTAAATACAGTTGCTCCTTTACGCTTAAGGAAGGTTAAGGAAAACAGTTTGACACCATGGTATAATGAGCATACTCGCACCCTAAAGAGAGCAGCCCGAAAAATGGAGCGCAGCTGGAGGAAAAACAAAACTAGAGGTATTTCATATTTCTTGGTGGGAAAGTAACCAATCCTACATAAAAGCATTAAAAACTGCTAGATCCAATTACTTTTCTTCTCTTTTAGAAGAAAACAAACATAACCAGGTATTTATTCAATACAGTGGCTAAATTAACGATAAATAAAGCCTCAACAAGTGTTGACATTTCCCAACACCACAGCAGTAATGACTTTATGAACTACTTTACTTCTAAAATCGATACTATTAGAGATAAAATTGCAACCATTCAGCCGTCAGCTACAGTATCACATCAGACAGTGCACTATAGACCCCCTGAGGAACAGTTCCACTCATTCTCTACTATAGGAGAGGAAGAATTGTATAAACTTGTTAAATCATCTAAACCAACAACATGTATGTTAGACCCTATACCATCTAAGCTCCTAAAAGAGGTGCTTCCAGAAGTCGTAGATCCTCTTCTGACTATTATTAATTCCTCATTGTCATTAGGATATGTCCCCAAAACCTTCAAACTGGCTGTTATTAAGCCTCTCATCAAAAAACCACAACTTGACCCCAAAGAACTAGTTAATTATAGACCAATCTCGAATCTCCCTTTTATGTCCAAGATACTAGAAAAGGTGGTATCCTCACGATTATATTCCTTCTTAGAGAAAAATGGTATATGTGAGGATTTCCAGTCAGGATTTAGACCGTATCATAGTACTGAGACTGCTCTCCTTAGAGTTACAAATGATCTGCTCTTATCATCTGATCGTGGGTGTATCTCTCTATTAGTTTTATTGGATCTTAGTGCTGCGTTTGACACAATTGACCACAACATTCTTTTGCATAGACTTGAACACTTTGTTGGCATCAATGGAAGTGCATTAGCATGGTTTAAATCGTACTTATATGACCGCCATCAGTTCGTAGCAGTGAATGAAGATGTATCATATCGATCACAAGTGCAGTATGGAGTACCTCAAGGCTCAGTACTAGGGGCCACTACTCTTCATGCTTTATATGTTACCCTTGGGAGATATCATCAGGAAACATGGTGTTAGCTTTCACTGTTATGCTGATGATACTCAGCTCTATATTTCTTCGCGGCCCGGTGAAACACACCAATTTGAAAAACGAATGGAATGCATAGTCAATATAAAAAACTGGATGACGAGTAATTTCTTACTGCTAAATTCTGAAAAAACAGAGGTGTTAATTATAGGACCTAAAAACTCTGCTTGTAATTCCTAGAACACTGTCTAAGACTTGATGGTTGCTCTGTCAATTCTTCGTCATCAGTTAGGAACCTAGGTTTTCTATTTGATCGCAATCTTTCCTTAGAAAGCCACATTTCTAGCATTTGTAAAACTGCATTTTTCCATCTCAAAAATATATCTACATTACGGCCTATGCTATCAAAGTAAAATGCAGAAATGTTAATCCATGCATTTATGACCTCAGGGTTAGATTATTGTAATGCTTTATTGGGTGGTTGTTCTGCACGCTTAGTAAACAAAGCTAAAGCTAGTCCAAAATACAGCAGCAAGAGTTCTTACTAGAACCAGGAAGTATGACCATATTAGCCCAGTCCTGTCAACACTGCACTGGCTCCCTATCAAACATCGTATAGATTTTAAAATATTGCTTATTACTTATAAAGCCCTGAATGGTTTTGCACCTCAGTATTTGAATGAGCTCCTTTTACATTATAATCCTCTACGTCCGCTGCGTTCTCAAAACTCAGGCAATTTGATAATACCTAGAATATCAAAATCAACTGTGGGCAGCAGATCCTTTTCCTAATTGGCGCATAAACTCTGGAATAACCTACCTAACATTGTTCAGGAGGCAGACACACTCTTGCAGTTTAAATCTAGATTAAAGACCCATCTCTTTAACCTGGCTTACACATAACATACTAACGTGCTTTTAATATCCAAATCCGTTAAACGATTTTTAGGCTGCATTAATTAGGTAAACCGGAACCGGAAACACTTCTCATAACACCCTATGTACTTGCTACATCGTTAGAAGAATGGCATCTACGCTAATATTTGTCTGTTTCTCTCTTATTCCGAGGTCACCGTAGCCACCAGATCCAGTCTGTATCCAGATCAGAGGGTCACTGCAGTCACCCGGATCCAGTACGTATCCAGACCAGATGGTGGATCAGCAACTAGAAAGGACCTCTACTGCCCTGAAAGACAGCCGAGACCAGGATAACTAGAGCCCCAGATACAGATCCCCTGTAAAGACCTTGTCTCAGAGGACCACCAGGACAAGACCACAGGAAACGGATGATTCTTCTGCACAATCTGACTTTGCTGCAGCCTGGAATTGAACTACTGGTTTCGTCTGGTCAGAGGAGAACTGGCCCCCCAACTGAGCCTGGTTTCTCCCAAGGTTTTTTTCTCCATTCTGTCACTGATGGAGTTTCGGTTCCTTGCCGCTGTCGCCTCTGGCTTGCTTAGTTGGGGTCGCTTCATCTACAGTAATATCGTTGACTTGATTGCAAATAAATGCACAGACACTATTTAACTGAACAGAGATGACATCACTGAATTCAATGATGAACTGCCTTTAACTATCATTTTGCATTATTGACACACTGTTTTCCTAATGAATGTTGTTCCGTTGCTTTGACGCAATGTATTTTGTTTAAAGGGCTATATAAATAAGGGTGACTTGACTTGACTTGACATGGACTACTTTGATGATGTTTTTCTTACCTTTCTGGACATGGACAGTAGACCGTACGCACAGTTTCAATGGAGGGACTGAGAGATCTCAGACTAAATCTAAAATATATTAAACTGTGTTCCGAAAATAAAAGGAGGTCTCACGGGTTTGGAACAACATGACGGTGAGTTATCAATAACATCATTTTTGGGTGAACTATTTCTTTAATGTCGCAAGGTCCTTTAGCCATTTGTTTCCTTGAGAGGAAAGGGGTCCAGACAATCTTGAGCATTGTTTTTCCTCATCTAATCATTAACTGTGTTCAGATCTCAGATGGGAGGAAGTAGGCTTTTATAATTACTTTGGCAGAAGCAGCTGATTCTCCAGTTATTGGCATGACTGTTCATTGAGTCCCCCTTACAGTCCCCCTTTTGCGCTGTGATGTTCCTGGTGTGAACATCGGCGGGCACTAGAACAAGAGACAGAGAGAACAGACACACACAAGACACAAACAACATCTCCATCTTTGGCTGAATTCTGGTGCAGGACTTGGGTAATCTGGGATAGATGGGTTAGGAATACTTCAACTGATAGGGGTGCGTCTTTAGGGTTAGTTGTAATTGGGTTCGCTATTGATCGATCTAATCGTCAGTGGTTCGATGAAGCGTCATGGGCGTAATCTCAATCAGGTTGATCGGATTCTCCAATTCAGGTTCTTGGTCAGTTTTATCACGTCGAAAAATGCGCAGGACGCCAGACATGCTTTCATTGACAGACTCTTGTACGGCATTTACTCGCTTGTGCAGGAGGAAGGCCAGTGTCAAGGCCACAATATATCCTATGATAGTAGAGATGCACAGCGCTGTGTCAGCGGCAGACCAAGACCGAATGATTGGCGCGCCAGTGGGCGGAAGGTGAGCTATAGCTTATAAGGCTGTATCCACAGAAGTCAAATCAATAAGTTGCGTTCCTTCCTCCCTGATCCTTTCTTCCAATTCTGGATCAAGGACGAAGGAATGCTGTTTGAAGAACGGTGAAATTTCAAGTTCAGCCTGATACTCGTTGTCTGTGAGGTGATACAATGCTAGATCGTCAATATGGAGGATCGAGCCCTTAGGGACATTGATGCACAGAGTTTGGTTAGGCAAGATAATGCGCGTGGCAGTGTCGTGTTGATCGTGGTGAGGGTGGCAGTGCGCACAGGGGTATTGACTAGCCATCGGTTCCCTATGATTTCGGCTTGTGTTACCTCAATTTGAGACCGTGGGGTAGCTTCGGCAGGGCAGCTAGTGTCGGGTCTAATGGATTCTAGGCCGCAGATGCCCTCAGTATTATCGCGGATGAATGGTTACTTGGGCAAAGGTAATGAATATCTTTAGTGAGCGTACAATCTTTAGGTTTGGTGCTATATACATGACTTCAGGGGTGTGTATTTTGACATAGGTGCTCCCTTGCCAAAATCTCACATTCACAACTTCTTTGAGTCTGTAAATGTTATTTTAGTCGATAATGGGCAAACTAAGAAGAAAGGTCAAGTCGCCCGTTTCTGGGCTTATGTATAAGGAAATAGCGCTACCCAGGGAAAAGGCGAGATGGGTTTGGATGGGGCTAGCAGGGCGCGGATTGGCCGAGGCTAGAATGCTTTGGACCAAGCTAAGAGGTATTAAATAGTATTGGATTCGACACATGGCTAAGCTATTGATTGATAGTGCCGTTCAGGGACTTCCCAAAGGTCTGTAGGGCTTGTCTCTAAATTGCAAGTTGTTGTCGTATTACTGGCATTTCATCGTAGATTTCACCCACATGTTGCCTAACAGTGGCCAGGTTAACAGCGTTGGCAGTGTTCATGCTGATGTTGAACAGGGTTCCTACAGCTGCCGAAGCCCCAGAAGGGCGCCCAAGAATCGTTTGGACCGCCGGTTGTACCCACTTAATTCTGTCTGGATTGCAGTCATTTTCTGTATTTATAGCAGCATGTGGTTCACATCTGCTTGGGCATGGATGAGGATTTCTCGAGCCCAACGTCCTCCAGCTCAAGTGGTTTTAGGTGGCTGGGGGGATGTAGTGAGCTCTGACAACATCAAGGGGGTCAAATCGGACATAAACCCTCTGGGTGTAGATTTCGCAGTTTGTTATCAATAACCCCGGTTGTCTATCCCGGAGGCTAGTCTTTGTGATGCAACTTCCAAGCTGGGGCATGACCCCAAGTATGCAGAGACACAAAGCAGCAAATCTGAGCATCCTCCTGGTAATAGAGTAGAAAGAAGGAGCAATTAGGTGTGAAGATCATGGTTTGGTGGGAGCGCCTTACTTGGTTATTGACGACTTTTACGACAAGTTACGAAACTTCCGGAAAAAGGGAAGTCAATCCTGTTATCGGGACCTGGATCATCTAAGGGAGTTCCTGAAGGGGACTGGAAAGGAAAGGAAGTTATAGTAAGGGAAGTAAGGGAGAAAACAACAGAGAAGGGAAAAAAAATGAAAAATAAAAATAAACCCAAGAGGGACACAAGGACACTGACTGAGGTTAAGAATGTAAACAGAGTGTCACCTGTGTGGAGCGACTCCTCTCCACTAGGAGTTGGTTCTAGCAGTGCTGTGGAGGAGTGTGTGTAGGTTTTGTGTAAAACAAAACTATATGTTTCCTTAATAAAGCATGTTGTATAGGGTGTATAGAATGTTAGTCTATGTCAGTTGGTTTGATCTTCCCCCTTTTCCTGTCGGTTGTAGCCCTGGTGCCTCTTTATCTGCTTTCGATGGACCCATTGAAGGACTGGCTCACTGCGCCCTTGTCTGATTTTGATGCGATAGGCAACAGGTGAGAGCTTGTCCACAATCTCTTGGGGTCCTGTCCATTGAGATAGGATTTTCTTTGACAGGCGATGGGAAGTGTTCTGTCTTGGTTGGGCGAAACTGTAGTACCACACCCGGTCTCTGACACAAAGTTCCTGGTGAAATTGGGTGATGGCTTATATGAAGCCTGGCCTGTATGCCCAGGAGTTTCCATACTTCCTGCATAACTTCGGCTGTGAAGTGGGTTCCTTGGTCAGAGTTGACTCTTAAAGGCAGTCCAAATCCAAGCTGTTTTTTCTGCTGTGTCGTTAGGAGCTGGGAGACACTCTACGCACTTTGTGAATTCGCAAACCATGGTGAGGAAGTATTTGTTACCTCGTGTTGACCATGGCACGGGTCCTACCCAATCTAATTTGGAGGTCTGACCATGGGTCATTCCCTACCGTTGTAGTGGCGCTCGGTGGTTTGGATTTGCCGGTTGGAACTGGTAAAACAACGGGCATCCTTTAACATATTCCGCCACGTCTTGCTGCATGCTAGGCCAGTAAGCCACTTGCTTGAGCGTTTCATAGGTGGCCTTGGCACTATGGTGTCCAGCGCATGGTGCATCGTGGGCGTGTGTCAGCATCATCCCCCTTTTGCCCTGAGGAACTACAATCTTTGGCGAAGTAAAGGGGCTCAGGGACATATGTGAGAACACCGTCTTTGAGATGCAGCATGTGCTTGATTGAGTTCACCCTCTGGAGTCTAAGGGTATTTTTGGGGCCTGGAGAAGTTTTGTCATGCCCTGACATTTGTGCTTTTTTCAGTTTCTTATCAATATCTGAATGGGTAAAGTCTAATCTCACTGTAAACAGCACAAACTGGGCTATAATAATATGTAAAATGCATGTATGTACATGATTGTGTTTTTGAGAAAAAAAATATAATGCGTGGTTAGTGAAAAACTAAAAATGTTAAAACACTTGAAAAAGGCAAAAAAACACATAGAGAACATTGGTTCCTGGGATTTTTGAGAACTGGAGCTTGTAGCCTAGAATTTTTCTTTCTAAATTATGTGAAAATCATCTTGTTTACTCACTTACAGAAAACAATATATTGATTTACATTTTCGAAGACACTTTTTGTTGGTAAAAGTCATATGCGAGTAGGCGTCAACTATCATGAATATCATTGTGATTTACACCTGAGAAGACAAAGGCCTGCATAATGAGCCTCTCAGT
This sequence comes from Carassius carassius, assembly GCF_963082965.1. NCBI lineage: Eukaryota > Metazoa > Chordata > Actinopteri > Cypriniformes > Cyprinidae > Carassius > Carassius carassius. The sequence goes on along the minus strand of NC_081781.1, from coordinate 26,997,268 downwards.
CATCTGTGCCACTGAGAGGAAGGAGTTACAAGAAAGAATGTGAGGACAAAATAAATCTATATAATTTTATGTTTGTAGTTTATTTAGAATATATTTAATTATCCCACAACATACTTTAATATCCACTTGGGGGAGCAGTTAAACAGTTTATAAGGAAAAATCAAAGCTGACTTTCAAACAAATTTTTTGGCATCAATACTCCAGTCACACAATCCTTCAGAAATCCTTTTAACAATCTTATTTTCTACAAAAAAACATTTATTGTTGTTATTATTATCATTATTATTAAAGTTGAAAAGAGCTGAGAATATTTTTTAGGGGGAATAAATTGAAAGAACAGCATTGTTTTTACATTTGTTAGCCTACAGTTATTTATTTGTTACATTTATATTATTTACATCAAGCTTTTGAATGGTATAGTACTGTATATTGTTATTGAAACTTCATAATGTTTCACTTGATTATATATTTAGTCAGGAATTATAGTTTGGAAAAATTCTTTGGAAAAAGTCTAACTAGTAAAATGTTTACACGTTATGTGAAAACTAGTACAAGTAACATTATATAAATAAATAAAAAGAGACTTACTCATGTTTATGATCTCTGCTGAATAAAGTGCTTCATTCTTTTTTTCTGAGGAAATCCATTTCTCAAATCCTCAACCACATGATATCTTTTTGGGGTGAATTATGTCTTATTCCTCTCATCGCGAAGCAAACAGTAAAATAAAAATTTGAAGAACAGGCTCACTGCTTTTTCTTCTGTTATGGGCGTATTCAAGCCGCGTGCTTCAGTTTGAATCTGAATAGAGCGTTCAGCACGGGGGCGTGGTCACATTAGATATAATGAAGGGAGACATGAAAAACAGACATCGCGTTGTTTTCATATGGATTACTTTATCACAGAAAATCTGTTTTCGGCGGCACTTGTTTAGTTTAAAAGTAGACATGTCAAGCATGTCTCTCATGTCTCTTCGTTGAGTATTCACGGAGTTACAGTTCATTTTAATGACGTATTTGTAAATAAAGATCAGCGCAGACAAAGGCTGCTGACAGCACACCTTGTTTGTTATCTTTATTTTATAAGTGCACAAAGTTTTGTTGTTATTATGTCTGTATCCAAAAAAAGTAGACCCTTTACAGATTCGATTGATGTATTGCTCTTATCTGTACGATTAAAACTGAAAGTGTAATTTAAGTTCTTTTCGGGGTTATCAGGAGAAAATGACTCAAAACGCGTATCCGCGTTAATTGACTTCAAAGGGTTAAGTTGGCGGAGATCAGTTGAAATGGATAGCTCGGAGGAGGAAATGGGATGAGTTAGTGGGTCAGAAATGTGAGTGGCAATGGTTTGTAGGATTGGATCCGATGAGAGTTCAATGTGGGAGGAGGTGGGGGTTTGCGTGCCAGTGGCATGCTGGTGGTGGGTTATGGCCGGGGTGGGTGGGAGGACAGAAAATGTCCAGGACTCTCCTTGTAATGCACCTGCTTTGGCGAGGGCATCAGTTTGATCATTGAGATTGATCTTGTCCTGGTTGACGCGAGTGACCTCTGACCTTTTTCCAATAAACAATCATGTCATGGTCGGTGGCAATGGTATCGCATGGTTGGAAGAGTTCCTGATGTTTGACTGGGTTGTTAGTTGTCTTGAAACCATTCTGTTTCCATCCAGATAGATGGCATGTGAAACTTAGGCGGGCATAGTTGGAGTCGGTACAGATGAGGAGTTCTCTGATGTTGTGGGATGCAGCAAGTTGTACTGTGATGAGGATGGCGGCTATTTCTGCATATTATGATGATTGAGGGCCCTATTTGAATTGTGAGCTTTTTCACAGTCGGAGTATTTGCATTCTGGGGGAAGCAATGTTTTGCTGGCATAAGCGACCACTCGTTTGTCTTTGTCATGTAGCTGGTAGAGGCCTGCACTGAGGCAATGATTGGAGAATCCAGATTCCAGATAGAATTCCTTTTCTGGGTTGGGGTAGGCCAGGCATGGTGCAGAGCATAGGCGTTCTTTGAGCTTACTCATAGCTGTGTCCTGAGCTTCGAACCAAGCAAAGCATTCGTCCTTTTTCAGGAGGGAAGTTAGTGGTTTTGCGATGTCAGCGTAGTTCTCGATGAACTGTCGTGAGTAATTGCACACTCCAAGAAAGCTTCGTAGCTCGGAGATGTTAGTTGGTGTCTTTATGTTTTGGATTGCTTGCAGTTACATGGCCTCCTGGTAGATGTGGTTTCTGACAGGGGATCCCAATTTGTGTCCAAATTTTGGAAGGAGTTTCGTAAATTATTGGGAGCGATGGTAAGTCTGTCTTCGGGTTATCTGCAGAGCAACGGTCAGTCTGAGTGGGCCAACCAAGATTTAGAGAGAACGTTGCGATGTTCAGTCTCTAAGAATCCTTCTTCCCTGAGTCAACAACTCTCTATGGTTGAGTACACTCAAGCCTCCCGTATTCGTTGTGGGTCAAAAAGTGTGGCTTTCTACCAACAACATTCCGCTCCATTGCGTTTCTAATAAGTTAGCTCCCAAATTTATTGGCCCATTCCCTGTCACCAAAATCATTAGTCCGGTGACAGTCCACCTCAAACTACCTCCGGCGTACAGGAGGATTCATCCTGCCTTCCATGTGTCCAAAATTAAACGTGTTTTATTCACAGATTAACCCGCCTACCCTGGTTCCCCCACCGCCGCGACTCATAGATGGGGAACCCACCTATTCGGTCAATCGTATTCTGGATTTGAGACGGAGGGGACGATGATTCCAGTACTTGGTGGACTGGGAGGGTTACGGTCCAGAGGAGAGGAGTTGGGTACCTGCTAGGGACATACTGGATCACTCCCTGATTGATGATTACAATCGACAGGTAGGGTCGTCTGGGAGCGCCAGGAGGCGTTCCTAGAGGGGAGGATACTGTCACGGTTGGTAAACTGTGGCCTTGGGATTTGCACTGTGGGTGGAGTTTGTGTGTGTCTCGCGTCAGCACTGATAGTTTCATTAGGGTGTCTCCGTTAATTGTTCATCTACACCAGCTGCCACTCATTACCTGATCCCTACTTATTGCCCTGTCTTTTGTCAGAGCGTTGTTTGAAGTCTCCCGTGTTATGCCTGGTCTCTCGTTCCTGTTCTCTGTGTTCTTCTCTTCATTGGATCGTCTGTGTCCCTGGAATCCCATCCACTCTTCACCCCCTCGGATTATACCTCTCACCCCATGGCTCGCTCATCTCAGTTCCTGTGTCACGCTCGCTTGCTGCATCTCCTCACCGCCACTTCCTGGATCACCATCCGACATTGCTACTTCCCGGATCGCCATCAGACTTTGCCTCACTCACCTGTTATCCTGTTTTGTGTCACTCGTGTATCTGACTGTGTTCATTAAAACCCCTTTTAATTGCACTTGCTTCCTCACCTTCATTTGCTGTTACACTATTTCACATAGATTCTTCCTCATTCAATTGTGTTGTCACAACACAAGGAGTTTGCACAGATTCAAAAAATTCCATTAATGTTATCAAAATACAATTTGGTTGTGTGGAACCACTGTCCATAATTGAATTAAGTTAGTTTAAAGGGTAATTTTTTAAATATTAAATTTATTAAAGGAATTCCACAAACTCTGGATGATGTTTTGTTTCCTGTCAATAAAACATCTCTTGTCATGATTGATTTTATGCTGGAAGCATCCAATAAAAAGGAAATCGAAAACCTTTTCACAGTCTATGTACATCATAAAAATCTAAATGCTATGTACATTCTACAGAATTATTTTTTTCAAGGTAAATCCAGCAGAACTATTAATTTGAACACTAATTATCTGGTTGTCTTCAGGATTTCAAGAGACATAGCCTGGGCCCAGTTCCCCAAAACGTTCTTATCGCTAAGTAGTTCTTAACCTATTCCTTAACCTCTCTCTTAACCTTATGGCAAGTTTCCCGACACGTTCGTACGCTAAGTATATCTTCTGTAAGTCACACTTTCGTAAGGTTGATCTGGATCATTCGTAAGCTCTCTCTTTTAGCATTGTTTGAGCTCAAGACTCTAGTCGCCGCCACTGAGCAGTCTTAAGAAATCAACGCAGTACAAGTCAAACTATTGTATGTTGACAATGTGGCTCAACAATGATTTTATGTTATGGACATTTTAAGACTAATAATAAAATATGTTCCCAATGGATACAGGCCTATTTATGAAGTTGACTTTGTGTTGTATCAGAACTAATATGGTGATAATTAGCCTAGGCTATTTCGTAATGTCAAAGCGTTTAAATTGGCAATCACTTTTGATAATTAAAATCTGGCAAACAATTTGGCACTAAATGACTATGATCTATAAATGGGAAAGCATGGTTGTGTCCAGTAAGCAACCAACTATGGCAGCAATCCAACGTGTCCTTCTATTGAAGCAAAGACGGCGCCGGCTGCGGAGCCGTTTAGTCCATGTAAATTTTTTTATTAGGCAAAACTTAAGCCCTTTTGACATTTTGCCTGATGTGGCTATATTAAAAAAAATTTGCCTCCCAAGACAACTCATTATGGAGCTGCTGGACCTTCTCAGACCTGCGCTTGCCAGGCTAACATGGCAGAATTTAGCCCTGAAGTCCAGCTGCTTGCAGCGCTAATTTTTTTTGCTACAGGGAGCTTCATCAAGGTCGTGGGAGAGGGCTACCGCCTAAGCAAGACCTCGGTGTGGAGGTGTGTCCACACTGTCACCAACACCCTTCTGTGCCATGCAGGTATTACATCCGGCTGCCGGCAACACGTCAGAAGTCCAGGAGGTGCATCAGGGCTGTCATGCCATTGCTGGCATCCCCAGAGTCTTGGGCCTGGTGGATGGCACACTCATCCATATCGCCAATCCATCAGTGATTGATCAGGCGTACATATTGCGAAAGGGATACGTGGACGTAAACGTGCAGGTTATAGTGGTCCACAGGGGTGTGATCTCCGACCTGGTGGCAAAGTCCAGCAAAACTTCAAGTTCCTCTGACGAGAAGCTTGGTGACCATTTTTTACGTTGCTTCCCCAACATATTCTGTCTCTAACTCTCTCTCTCTGTTCATTGTAGATAGGTTGCTTTTTATTGAAAACATTAACCAATGGCAACCAATACCGCATTAAACAGAAGTAATTGCAGCTGCTTGCCAATCAATTCTGATTGTAAAGTACCTTACCATTAATATAGAAGTGTATTACATAATATTTAGAAGTCGTTAAACCAATGTCAAGAAGCGGCACAAGTGGCACAACAGGGATAAGGAGGGTGATTGATTAGTGAGGGATACCCGGTTTGTCTACCCGTCACAACATATTGTATGAACATATTACTGACCATTTGAACATTTAATTTATAGTCTATATTTTACTGATAACTTAAACTATATTAATATAAGTATTACTGGAATAATTTGAGGAATGTTTCATTTGCATAGAATGTGTTGTCTTTCTTAACGCAGTAATGCACCTTCGCGTGAAGTGGAAAATCTATTCCTGAGCAATCGATGCCAACTAATTCAGCACCCTCACTCGGGACAGCACCTTTGTAACATCAGACGTAAGAGGCAGCGTGTTAAGAAGCTTCCTAAGGGACACTTCGGGGAACACACATTAGGAGCATAAACAACTTTGGTAAGATATATCTTTCGAGTCTTCTTAGCGTGCTAAGAGTGAGCGTTATTTTTTAAGCGTAAGTTTTTTTATGGAGAGTTATGAATATGCTACTGGTACCCCCTACGATTTACTTTTGATTGATTACAAAGCAAAGACCCCCTGAACAGTATCGTCTCAGAACTCCATTACTTTCACAACACCCGTTTGTATACCTCCAGAAAAAAAAAGACAGTGACTGATTAGGGGAAAAGATGTCTGCGAGACTCTCTTTTAAAGCTGTTATTAATAGCAACGCCCAAACAGAGATGTGTTATTTTGCAGACAGCCACAGACGAGTTTATTTTATGTTTGTGTGAATTAGCTCTTGATGTTCTCCATGGTAATATCCCACTCACACAGCAGCAACACCAGAAGCTGAAAAAAAAAGAAAAAACTAAAATCTAATTCGTTGCTTATAAGAAAGTCGGAGTCAAAAGAAAGAGACAGTTGAATAACCAACAAGGTGGATTTCTTCTTCCACGTTTAGGTGTTGCAGTCCCTTTCATAACCAGTTTGATTGCATCTAATAAATAATGTCTAGAATGGAACATGCTGAGAGGATGTACCTGGTACCACAGACAGCTGGATAAACTGAAGGCTGGTACCGCAGGCGAGTCTATAAACCAGGTAGTGATAAATGATCTGGATATGACCATTAGAGATATTTTGCACAGGAATGATCTGGAACCACATGAAAAGGCAAAGATATATACATCTGTATTGCAGAGGTTTTAAACATGATCTAAGCTAGCGGACAGGGTCAGTCTCTGCAGCCCATTGATAAGTTCTGCACTGCAGTAATGTAAACAAGTAAACATTACAGTGGAAAATAGTACTGGGCCATATCAGCACAGAAAGCCACTGTCCTGCAGAGTTTAACAATATTCTCAATTAATGGGATAGTCATATTTACATTACTGCATTGCAGGCAACACTGTACAACAGTTATTTATATTTACATGTTTACATTACTGCAGTGTAAATGATCAAAGTTATACATATTTACATGTTTACATTACTGCATTGCAGGCAACAGTGTACAAAAGTTATTTATAGTTATTACTTTGGTAAGTACATGTCAAGTCAAGTCAAGTCACCTTTATTTATATAGCGCTTTAAACAAAATACATTGCGTCAAAGCAATTGAACAACATTCATTAGGAAAACAGTCTGTCAATAATATAAAATGACAGTTAAAGGCAGTTCATCATTGAATTCAGTGATGTCATCTCTGTTGAGTCTAAATAGTGTCTCTGCATTTATTTGCAATCAAGTCAATGATATCGCTGTAGATGAAGTGACCCCAACTAAGCAAGCCAGAGGCGATGGCGGCAAGGAACTGAAACTCAATCGGTGAAAGAATGGAGAAAAAAACCTTGGGAAAAACCAGGCTCATTTGGGGGGCCAGTTCAGTTCCAGGCTGCAGCAAAGTCAGATTGTGCAGAAGAATCATCTGTTTCTTGTGGTTTTGTCCTGGTGGTCGTCTGAGACACAGTTTTTACAGGGGATCTGTATCTGGGGCTCTAGTTGTCCTGGTCTCTGCTGTCTTTCAGGGATGTAGAGGTCCTTTCTAGGTGCTGATCCACCATCTGGTCTGGATACGTACTGGATCCGGGTGACTGCAGTGACCCTCTGATCTGGATACAGACTGGATCTGGTGGCTACGGTGACCTCGGAATAAGAGAGAAATAGACTAATATTAGCGTAGATGCCATTCTTCTAATGATGTAGCAAGTACATTGGGTGTTATGGGAAGTGTTCCCATTTCCGGTTTACCTAATTAATGCAGCCTAAAAATCCTTTAACGGATTTGGATTTTAAAAGCATATTAGTATGTTATGTGTAAGCCAGGTTAAAGAGATGGGTCTTTAATCTAGGTTTAAACTGCAAGAGTGTGTCTGCCTCCCGAACAATGTTAGGTAGGTAATTCCAGAGTTTAGGTGCCAAATAGGAAAAGGATCTGCAACCCGCAGTTGAATATGATATTCTAGGTATTATCAAATTGCCTGAGTTTTAAAAACGTATATCGGACGTAGGGGATTATAATGTTAAAGGAACTCAATCAAATACTGAGGTGCTAAACCATTCAGGGCTTTATAAGTAATAAGCAATATTTTAAAATCTATACAATGTTTGATAGGGAGCCAGTGCAGTGTTGACAGAACCGGGCTAATATGGACATACTTCCTGGATCTAATAAGAACTCTTGCTGCTGCATTTTGGACTATCTGTAGCTTGTTTACTAAGCGTGCAGAACAACCACCCAATAAAGCAAGTAATTTAGATAAATTTTTGAGATGGAAAAATGCAGTTTTACAAATGCTAGAAACGTGGCTTTCTAAGGAAAGATTGCTATCAAATAGCAAACCTAGGTTCCTAACTGATGACGAAGAATTGACAGAGCAGTCATCAAGTCTTAGACAGTGTTCTAGGTTATTACATGCAGAGTTTTTAGGTCCTATAATTAACACCTCTGTTTTTTCAGGATTTAGCAATAAGAAGTTACTCGTCATCAAGTTTTTTTATATCGACTATGCAGTCCATTAGTTTTTCAAATTGGTGTGTTTCACCGGGCCGCGAAGAGATATAGAGCTGCGTATCATCAGCATAACAGTGAAAGCTAACACCATGTTTCCTGATGATATCTCCCAAGGGTAACATATAAAGCGTGAAGAGTAGCGGCCCTAGTACTGAGCCTTGAGGTACTCCATACTGCACTTGTGATCAATATGATACCTCTTTATTCACTTCCCCCGAACTGATGGCGGTCATATAAGTACGATTTAAAACATGCTAATTCACTTCCATTAATGCCAACAAAGTGTTCAAGTCTATGCAAAAGAATGTTGTGGTCAATTGTGTCAAACGCAGCACTAAGATCCAAAAGAACTAATAGAGATACAACCACGATCACATGATAAGAGCAGGTCATTTGTGACTCTAAGGAGAGCAGTCTCAGTACTATAATATGGTATAAATCCTGACTGGAAGTCCTCACATATACCATTTTTCTCTAAGAAGGAATATAATTGTGAGGATACCACCTATTCTAGTATCTTGGACAGAAAAGGGAGATTCGAGATTGGTCTACAATTAACTATTCTTTGGGTCAAGTTGTGTTTTTTTGATGAGAGGCTTAATAACAGCCAGTTTGAAGGTTTTGGGGACATATCCTAATGACAATGAGGAATTAATAATAGTCAGAAGAGGATCTAGGACTTCTGGAAGCAACTCTTTTAGGAGCTTAGATGGTATGGGGTCTAACATACATGTTGTTGGTTTAGATGATTTAACAAGTTTATACAATTCTTCCTCTCCTTTGGTAGAGAATCAGTGGAATTGTTCCTCAGGGGGTCTATAGTGCACTTTTTGATGCGATGCTGTAGCTGACGGCTGAATGGTTACAATTTTATCTCTAATAGTATCGATTTTAGAAGTACAGTAGTTCATAGTTCATCAGAAGTCATTACTGCTGTGATTTTGGGAAATGTCAACACTTGTTGAGGCTTTATTTTTCGTTAATTTAGCCACTGTATTGAATAAATACCTGGGGTTATATTTGTTTTCTTCTAAAAGGGAAGAAAAGTAATCAGATCTAGCTGTTTTTAATGTTTTTCTGTATGATAGGTTACTTTTCGTGCCAAGCAATACGAAATACCCCTAGTTTGTTTTTCCTCCAGCTGCGCTCCATTTTTACATACTTTTATATCATGTGTACACACACACACACACACACACACACACACACATATACATACACATATATATGCGTATATAGTTATATCATATAAATCACAAACTAAAATTAATTACTTTAAAACACACACACACACACACACACACACACAAACACACACACAAACATATACTGTATATAGGTCGTACATAGTGTAGAACCTTACATCAGCCGTTTCACTGGAATAAGGTTGGTACAAACCGCTATCAGATCTTGGCTGATTACTATTAATAAAATAATAATCAACATGGTCTAGCTTACGGCTATCATGGATAAGATTTCATGCAACACCCATTTTCTTGGTGTGCGACTAACTTACCGCAGACACCTTTAAGAAAATTACCATCATCAGTTATTTTTAACACACAATGCTGCTAATCTCCCTGGTGAACACTGGCTTTCCATCTACATAAGAGAGGATGGTGTTGGATATTTCTTCGATTTGGTCTACCCCCAATTCTTTACTTTTTTTTTTTTTTAGAAGATTTGGTTATTGGTGGTGTCGATTTGGTTTTGAAAGAGTTAATCGTATATCTAACATGGTGATTTGGCACCATTGAATATGGCATGATAGAACCAGCATTCTATTTACAGGACTAGGCTTGACTCCCTAGAAAATACACAGGGGCCATACAATTTATAAAAACATTATTATAACAAAATTTGGAATACCAGATTACAGTATTTCTAGATAATCACTGTCCACAGAAATGCTGTTACTGACTAGTCATGTAGAAAAAGTATGCTTCCTAAAAAGCAGTGATTATGTTCATTCATAGTACAGTCGTGGCCAAAAGTTTTGAGAATTACATAAATATTGGAAATTGGAAAAGATGCTGCTTAAGTTTTTATAAAAGCAATTTGCATATACTCCAGAATGTTATGAAGAGTGATCAGATGAATTGCATAGTCCTTCTTTGCCATAAAAAACTTAACTTAATCCCAAAAAAACCTTTCCACTGCATTCCATTGCTGTCATTAAAGGACCTGCTGAGATAATTTCAGTAATCGTCTTGTTAACCCAGGTGAGAATGTTGATGAGCACAAGGCTGGAGATCATTATGTCAGGCTGATTGGGTTAGAATGGCAGACTTGACATGTTAAACGCAGGTTGATGCTTGAAATCATTGTTCTTCAATTGTTAACCATGGTGACCTGCAAAGAAACACGTGCAGCCATCATTGCGTTGCATAAAAATGGCTTCACAGGCAAGGATATTGTGGCTACTAAGCACCTAAATCAACAATTTATAGGATCATCAAGAACTTCAAGGAAAGAGGTTCAATTCTTGTAAAGAAGGCTTCAAGAAAGTCCAGCAAGCGCCAGGATCGTCTCCTAAAGAGGATTCAGCTGTGGGATCGGAGTGCCACCAGTGCAGAGCTTGCTCAGGAATGGCAGCAGGCAGGTGTGAGCGCATCTGCACGCACAGTGAGGCCAAGACTTTTGGAAGATGGCCTGGTGTCAAGAAGGGCAGCAAAGAAGCCACGTCTCTCCAAAAAAAACATCAGGGACAGATTGATCTTTTGCAGAAAGCATAGTGAATGGACTGCTGAGGACTGGGGCAAAGTCATATTCTCAGATGAAGCCCCATTCCGATTGTTTGGGGCATCTGGAAAAAGTCTTGTCCAGAGAAGAAAAGATGAGTGCTACCATCAGTCCTGTGTCATGCCAACAGTAAAGCATTCTGACACCATTCATGTGTGGGGTTGCTTCTCATCCAAGGGAGTGGGCTCACTCACAATTCTGCCCAAAAACACAGCCATGAATAAAGAAGGGTACCAAAACACCCTCCAACAGCAACTTCTTCCAACAATCCAACAACAGTTTGGTGAAGACCAATGCATTTTCCAGCACGATGGAGCACCGTGTCATAAGGCAAAAGTGATAACTAAGTGGCTCGGGGACCAGAATGTTGAAATTTTGGGTCCATGGCCTGGAAACTCCCCAGATCTTAATCCCATTGAGAACTTGTGGTCAATCCTCAAGAAGCGGGTGGACAAACAAAAACCCACTAATTCTGACAAACTCCAAGAAGTGATTATGAAAGAATGGGTTGCTATCAGTCAGGATTTGGCCCAGAAGTTGATTGAGAGCATGCCCAGTCGAATTGCAGAGGTCCTGAAAAAGAAGGGCCAACACTGCAAATACTGACTCTTTGCATAAATGTCATGTAATTGTCGATAAAAGCCTTTTAAACGTATGAAGTGCTTGTAATTATATTTCAGTACATCACAGAAACAACTGAAACAAAGATCTAAAAGCAGTTTAGCAGCAAACTTTTTGAAAACTAATATTTATGTAATTCTCAAAACTTTTGGCCACGACTGTACTTAAAAAGCTAATAAAAAATAAACTTAAATAATGCTCATTGTATTTATTAATTTATTGCATTTCTAGTAATTCAGTTTTTATATAATTTGTACATGCAAATTCAATTTAAATTACCATTGTTGTAGGTTTGTGCCAGCTCTGCTCCATTTCAGTACAGCTGTGAACTGGAGGAACTGCACTGATGCCAAGCTGTGAGTAGTGGGCTGTTTGCTAGAGTAGTGCAACAATGTGGTTGCACAGTGCTGTCCCAGCAACACAAGAACAACTGCTCTGTGACAGTATTACAGGACAAGAGTCCTTTAATACAATCTGTGAATATAATTAAATTAAACAAAAAGAAGAATTAGGAATTAATGTTATACAGTATGTAAATAGTTTCTAAACATACCCTGTAACAATGTTCGTTGTGTAGGAAGGAAGACTGTGGCTACTTACTGCTTGATTTATAAATTCAAAACAAAAAGTGGGCAAAACAGGCACCAACTGTTTCAAACACGCCAGGTTCCACCTCCACTCATTCACAACGCACGCCCTCACCTGAGGACTGAGCACTCCCACCTGACCCTCATCATCATCCAATCACCTCTGCACTTCAAATACCACACATACGCACTCAGTCAGCGTCTGGTCTCGTTCTCAAAAACAAGGTCTTACCTGTATGCTAACTCTAAGAACTAACTCTATCTCTACTTACCTCTCTCCAGCGATCTCCTGAAGTTCCCAGCCACCTCCGTGCGTGTGTGTGGTACACCTCCCTCCTTTGACGTCTCTACCCTGCTACCACGGATCACTTCATCACTGCCATACTCCATATCACTCTACCCAGCACTACCCGCTCCACTGCTTGTGCCTCAATAAACTGTCTTTCTGTTATTCCTCAGCCTCCTGTGGTATTAACACAGTAGCACCAACAAAAGACAAAACAATCAACATAAACTCCATCGAAAGGTAGCAGCCAGCAGTCCTTCTCTCCCCCCCCCCCCCTCCTGTTTCTCCTTGTGTTTTATACTCTCTCACTCACTTACTGCAACAAGAGACAGGTGTTCGTTATTTGCGCTTAACCCACTCTCACCGCGCGTCTCCTGACGCTCTCCCCCGCTGCAAGGTTTTCTAAACCACGCCCCCCCCTTGCCAAATACCCCCACTGCCCGACTCAGGCCGGGGAGCCATCCGGCCTGCATTCCCATTCTGGGAGAGGAAATTGGCCACAGCCATCTGAACACCCGGCCTGTGGATCACCTTTAACTTAAAAGGCTGTAAAGCTAGATACCAACGAGTGATCCACGTTCCGGCCATTCCTCCCCCTCTATCTCCTGGGACAGGACAGCACCCAGCCCCCTGTCCGATGCGTCCGTCTGCAACAAAAAAGGGAGAGAGAAATGAAGCAACGGCCCGCCACATAGAGCAGCATTCACCTGGGTAAACGCCTGCTGGCATGGCTCCGTCCACTGAACAGTATCTGGTGCTTCCTTTTTAGTGAGATCAGTCAAGGGGCTGGTGAGGTCCGAATAATTAGGCACAAACCTTTCTATAATATCCTGCCAGTCCCAAGAACTGTCTCACCTCCTTTTTGGTCTTGGGACAGGTCGCAACTGCTGCAGTCTTATCAATTTAGGGACGCATCTGTCCATGTCCCAAGTGAAAACCCAGATACTTTACCTCCACGCACCCAATCGCACACTTTTTTGGGTTGGACGTGAGCCCAGCCCCTCTCCTGCATATGCATATGCATACTAAATATAATGATATCATCTAGATAAGCAGCAGCATATGCACCATGGGGCCGAAACTCCCTGTCCATCAGTCGCTGAAAAGTAGCTGGTGCGCCGAACAGCTCAAAAGACAAATTGGTGTAACCCAAACAGCGTCGTGAAACCTGTTAATGGAGACAAGGGGAACTGCCAATAACCCTTCGTTAAGTCCAATGTCGAAAAAAAAACCGAGCCGTACCGAGCCGGTCAAGGAATTCGTCAACCCGTGGCATTGGATATGCGTCGAATTTCGACACAGCTTTCACCTTGCGAAAATCCACACAGAACTGTACTGAGCCATCCGTTTTCGAAACTAAAACTATCGGGCTCGCCCAGTTACTGTTGGATTCTTCTATTAACCCCATTTCAAGTATCGCACCTGATTCTTCCTGAACTACTTTTTTCTTGTTTTCAGGCAAGCGATATGGCCGGTTATGGTCTCGAAATGGTGCTGAATGAGATTTGTACGGCCAGGTAGGGGAAAAAACAAACTCTGCCTGTAATGTAGTCAAATCAATGAGCTGGGAGGGCAAGAGATGATCTCCCCTTGGGGCCAGAGCGATGGATTGTTTTTTTTTTATATTCGCTTCTGGTCCAAGATCATCCTCTCCGCTGATCACCGTCACCAACATCACTGACATCACCCTCATCCCATTTTTTTAGGAGATTGAGGTGATAAATTTGACGTGCTCCTCTCCTATCTGAGTGTATTACCTTATAATCGAGCTCTCCAACTTGCCGTGTAACCTCAAACGGTCCTTGCCACTTCGCAAGTAATTTTGAACTTGACGTTGGGAGTAATACAAGCACTTTATCTCCCGGTGCAAATTTAAGCAAATTGGTTCCCCTGTTATACAGCTGGCTCTGTTTGTTCTGGGCCTGTAATAAATTCTCCATAGAGAGCCACCCCAAAGTTTGGAGTTTTGTTCTCAGGTCCATCACATACTGAATTTCATTTTTAGATTGAGAAGGTCCATCCTCCCAAGTCTCTCTTATGACGTCCAGCACCCCCCTGGGCTGGCGACCATAGAGCAACTTCGAAGGGGGAAAACCCCGTGGAGGCTTGCGGGACCTCTCGCACAGCGAACAACAGGGGTTCCAACCATCTGTCCCAATTTTTGGCGTCTTCCTGAATGAATTTACGAATCATTGTCTTAAGCGTGCGATTAAAACATTCGAACAGCCGTCCGTTTGTGGGTGAAAGACGCTGGTCCGAATCGATTTAATGCCCAATAATTCGTAAAGCGCTTTGGATGACCATGGGGTCTGTTGAATGCACTATATAAATGCTGTCCATTTACATAAGATTTTACAATATCTGCACTTTTTGAGGCGTTCATAGACGGTTATGGTTACGATTACACTCATGTTAATTTGTTAGCTTATTTTTCGCGGTTAAACTGAATGTACGTTAGTTTCCTAAAGGAAACGGCATTATGTAATAAAGACTAGTATAATTATTTTAAGACTGTTGAAGTGGTAATTGTTAAAAGTATGTTTTACATGTAATATTTTAGACTTGTTGAGCTTGTGTCTTTATTGTCCCCGCGCTGAGAATTAAAGACACAGAAGCTGTGTACTGTGAAGACTGTGTCAGGAGGAAGCAGTGCTCTCAACTTCTTCTGAAGAGAGGGAAAGGTGGGTTTAAGGTGAGTAAACTTCAGAATTCTATCAAGTTATGTTTTTTTTTACTAAGACTAAAATAATGTTTGCTTTTGTAGATTTTGAAATCCAGAGACAAGATAACTTAATTCTTTTGAGACTGATGTGATGTATTTATTTTTAAATTAAATGAATGTTTATGTTGTGTCCTGCCTGTTTACTTCACATTTTGATGCAGCAACAGTGTGATTATATGTTTATATTTTATTGAAACCATTGATGTCCCTTTTTTTGCAGAAGTCAAACTAACTTTGGAGTTAAGGACACAGATGTCTGCCTGTGTGAGGAGGAGGTGATTTTCTCAGCACCTTCTGAAGAGAGGGAAAGACAGTTTAAGGCAAGTAAACTTCATAATTTCATGTTACCAGTTGTTTTTTTACTAATGGTAAAATAATGTTTGTTTTTGGTTTTAGTAGTTGTTGATAGCCAGAGACATAGGAGAGCATCATTCTTTAGAGTTATTTATTTAAGTTATTTTTAGAAAAATAAATGTTTCTGTTGTCTCCTGCCTGTTTACTTCACATTTTGATGCAAAAACAGTGCTCAAATTTCATGAAAACCATTGATGTCTGTGTTTTTCATTGCAGAACTCAAACCAACTTTGGAGTTGTCTGATTTAGAGTTGTCTGATCATTCTTGGTCTTCCCTCTTAAAGGAATAGTTCACACAAAAAAATAATGTACTTGCCCTCATGTCATTCCAAACCTATAAGACTTTTGTCTGTCTTTACAACACAAATTAATATATTTTTAATTTTCTAAATTTTTTGTTAATCCATTTATAGTCTAGATAATCAGTATTTTCAAGCCTCATAAATAAAGAGTTATTGTAGAAGTAATTCATTCGGATATTTTATATGAATAAATCATAAATTATATGATAGCAAACATGTATATTCAAAATAAAATATTGGTCTCCCAGACTAGCAATGGAGGACAAAAATTAAGAGAATATTAAATATATTTATTTGTGTTCCAAAAATGAGCAGAGTTTGTATGGGTCTGGAACAACATGGGGGAGAGTAAATTATGACCATTTCTATATTTGGTGAACTTACCCTTTGAAGAGCAGCCCTCCATGTACATGGAAATTTGTGAGATATGTGAATGTCATGTCTGTTTTAATGTTTCAGTAAAGAAGTAGCTTTCTGAAAGCAATATATTTATTCGAACAATATTACATGCCCTCACACTAGTGCTGCCATTATAGCATTCTGGAGCGCTGTGGTAGACAGAGACATTTAACAACCACGCAAAGTGTTGAAACTTTAAAACAGATTATTTACCTGTCCTTACGGATGTAAATACACGTCTATCTGAAAAATTTATTTTTTTATTTTTTATTTAACCTTTATTTAACCAGAAAAAGCTCTCTGAGATTAAAAATCTCTTTCACAGGAGTGTCCTTGCCAAAATGTGCAGCAGTACAATCAATTCCATCACAGATAAACATCACACAACCAGATTAAAGACACTTAAAAGCAGTTGCATATAGTTAGATCAACTTCCATTTGCTGGATAACTGATTTGAAATGGTCTAGAGTCAGCAGATTTTCTAATTTTAATTTAGATTGGAGGAAATTCCAATCAAACGGCGCTGCATACATAAAACACTTCTCACCTAGCTCAGTTCAAGTAAACGGAACAGAAAGAGTATAAAAGTTTTGCGAACGAAGAAAATAATTGTTGATAATTTTCTGTTGCATAAAACAACAAAGATTAGAAGGCAACAACCCCAAGATGGCTTTGTAAATAATTAAGTACCAGTGCGTTTTTCTTCTGGTAGACATAGAAGGCCAACCTACTCTGTGGTACAAGGTGCAATGATGAGTTGAAGATTTACAATTTGATATAAACTAATATCAATCTAAGGAAGAAAGAAGATAAGAAGGTGCAAACTGATATACAACATCACCGTAAAATGGATAGTTTAAGTAAATGTTTTCTTTTTTCAAAAGTGTTTCTCTTTTTAAGCCACTGATGAAGAGCAGGTGGTGATTGGGATGAATGCTGGTCAAAGAAGAGAACGTCCTTTCCTCTAAACTGATGCAGCAGTGGTTTTAAAATGAGGACGCTGCCTTGGATGATGGAAAGGATGTCACATGCTGTGTTGATGGGGCTTCTTCATGACTGCTAACACCATGGTCTCTTTCTGAAAGACAGAAACAGGCACAACAGGACAAGCAGAAACCAGACAAGACTCATGACAACTTTCACTCCACAAGGTGACTGTGTTGGAACTCCAATCCACTCGTGGATTATGTTTGATTAACCAGGGGTGACCTAAAACAATGGGAGCTACAGGGGAGTCCATGAGGTAAAAGGATATGGTTTAACTGTGGTTGCCTGAGGTGAGCAGAGTTATGGGTTCAGTGTAGTGGGTGACGTGTGGCAGTTCCTGGCCATTGAGTGCGGTGACATGGATTGGATGAGACACAGGAAGGACTGGAAGGTTAAAGTGACGTGCAAGGAGAGTCAATGAAATTACCTTCGGCCCCAGAGTCCAGAAGGGCGTGACAGTCGTGAGTGTGGTTCTCCCACCGCAGTTTCACCGGAAGGAGAGTCGATGATGTGGTTGAGGACTTCCCGGCGGAGATCCCACCCGATAGTAGCCTCAAACTTACTACCGGGCTGGCTCTTTTATCCGGGCAGGAATGGATGGAATGCTCCGAGCCACCACAATATAAGCATAGTCCTTGGGATCGTCGACGGAACCGACCATGTTCTCTTGACTCGAGCGGCCCCTTTCCGGAGAGACGTAATGGTGTGTAGGACTGACTTGTCTACCCAGGCGGTTAATCCGAGCGTCCACCCGGAGTGCCAGGTCGATTAGGCCGTTGAACGTTGGGGGCAGCTCGAGGAGGTAGCTCTCCTGCCTGGAGAGATGAAGAAAAAATCAGTATGTCATCCAGGTAAACATATATAAACTGATCTACCATGTCTCTCAACACGTCATTACCGAGTGCTTGGAAAACCCCTGGCGAGTTGGAGAACCCGAACGGCATCACCAAATATTCAAAGTGCCCTCTAGGGGTGTTAAAGGAGGTTTTCCATTCATCCCCCTTCCTGATGCGGACCAAGATTTTTTCTTCATCTCTCCAGGAACATGTTCACTACCTCAGACGAGTGCTCCATAGGTTACTCGAGAATGGGCTTTTTGTCAAGGCGGAGAAATGCGTATTCCATGCACAGTCTGTCCCCTTCCTAGGGTATATTGTTTCATCCGAGGGAATGCGTATGGATCCTAACAAGGTCAAGGCTGTGATAGACTGGCCACCTCCAGATTCCAGTAAGGCCCTACAGCGGTTTCTGGGGTTTGCCAATTTTTATCGACGTTTCATTCGTAATTTCAGCCAACTAGTCTCTGACGGTCTTGACCTCCCCCTCTCCGTTCAGGTGGTCAGATGCAGCCGAAACTGCATTTACCAACCTCAAGAGCCGCTTCGTTAAGGCTCCCATCCTTGGAGGAGGTCGATGCATCAGAGGTGGGGGTAGGAGCAGTCATTCCCAACGTGCTGCCTCGGACGATAAGATGCATCCCTGCACGTTTTTCTCACATCGTTTATCTCCTGCTGAACGCAATTATGACATTGGTAACAGAGAATTGTTGGCTGTCAAATTAGCTTTAGAGGAGTGGCGTCACTGGTTGGAAGGGTCAGGGGTACCTTTCATTGTTTGGACCCATCACAAGAATTTAGAGTACATTAGAACTGCCAAAGACTCAATTTCAGGTAGGCTCAGTGGGCACTTTTTTTCGGTCATTTTGATTTTACTCTGTCGTACTGCCTGGGTTCCAAAAATGTCAAACCCGATTCTTTGTTACGTCTTTTACATCCCTCCGCCCGCTCGGTGACTACCGAGTGTATTTTACCTGAGAAAATAGTCGTCTCAGCACTCGTATGGGAGGTCGAATCGAAGGTCAAGACGGCCTTAGAAGGAGTAACGCCTCCGCCTGGTTGCCCACCAAATCGTTTATTTGTGCAGGAAGAGTTACGGTCCGAAGTTATTCAGTGGGGTCACTGCTCTAACGTTGCTTGTCATCCAGGGATAAGCTGAACCAAGGGGTTAGTTAAACAACGATTCTGGTGGCCACTTATGGCTCGTGACGTCCACGATTTTGTTTTGGCTTGCTCAGTTTGCACCAGTGGTAAGTCGTCTAACCGGCCTCCTGATGGGCTTCTTCAACCGCTGTCTGTCCCTTCGAGACCCTGGTCACATATCGCACTAGATTTTGTTACTGCCCTCCCGCCCTCTATTGGCATGACGGTCGTTTTGATCGTAGTGGACCGGTTCTCGAAGGCGGCACATTTCATTCCCTTGCCCAAATTACCTACAGCCAAGGAGACAGCGGTCAGTGCCCTAGATCACGTCTTTCGGCTACATGGCCTCCTGGTAGACGTGGTTTCTGACAGGGGATCCCAATTCATATCCAAATTTTGGAAGGAATTTTGTAAATTACTAGGAGTGATGTAAATTAGTGATGCTAATTTACAGTGAGTGTAGTTTCAGACATTACAGTGCTTCACTCGCACTGACTCTTATTCTGCCTGAAAGAATGAAAAGACCGAGCTGAAGCTGGAGCGATTCGACCAATCAGATGAAAGCAGCGTTTCAGCTCCGCCCACAAGTGCGAATGAAATATTGAAGCCATTAAACGAAATGATCAAAACGTACACGGGCCAACTGTCTTGTCCATGTTCTCTCACTTGAATCCTCTTCTTGAGATTTGAGTCTCTGACCTTCTGCAAGCCCCGCCTTGTTCACGCAGTGATTGACATGGTGGGAGGGGGCAGAGACGTGATCGGCTCGGAATGCATTTTCAATGTGCACATTGAATTTTGCTACATTCATTGCGGGACACTGAATGAAAATGCAATCGTAAGTGTCTTGACTGTGAGTGTTAATGCATTTAAGAAAAATAGCATTTAAATGATCATTTTGCCACAGTTTTTGCTTGAACATGTTAGACATATCTAATCATTTCTGATATACATTTTCATTTTAATTTTGCAACTTATAAAGAGTTAAAATTAGTATTCATTTTACATATTAAAACTGGTGTATGAAATGGCAAATGAAAATTATGTAATTTAATTTTCATTTTCATTTTGCACCAAACGTTGCACAAATGTATTGGAAAATGTAAATGTAAATACAGAAATGCATTGTCATTTTACATATTGCATTGTCATTTTGCATGTTACATTCCAAATTGAATAATGCTACCCATATGCTTCCATATTTATGGTATTTGGTTTCGGAACATAAATAAATACTTAAAATGCTGTGTTTCCAAATGAGAAAGCACGTTCATTGAGTGAGATCTGTTCTCTGTCATTGAAACGGGTATCCATGTGTGGACCACGGAAGATGAGTGTCATTGACTTGCGTTAGAGTTTTCCGTG
This sequence comes from Carassius carassius, assembly GCF_963082965.1. Lineage (NCBI taxonomy): Eukaryota > Metazoa > Chordata > Actinopteri > Cypriniformes > Cyprinidae > Carassius > Carassius carassius. The sequence goes on along the minus strand of NC_081781.1, from coordinate 26,976,744 downwards.
ATCTCAGCACAGACTTACTCCATGCTCGTGTCACAGATTTTAGTTAGGCTAAAAGAATCAAAGTGAATTTGATTGATGGAAGGACAATAAAATAGTTATAATACCAGTCAGGTTGGTCATGGTATTTGGTGTTGGAAAATAAATACTTCAAATGTTGCGTTTCCAGATGAGATGAAGTGATGTACTCCATCACTCAAACGAGTATCCGTGTGTGGACTACGGAAGATGAGTGCCATTGACTTGCGACGGAGTTATCCGTGAGCTCAGCACAGACTCACTCCGTGCTCCTATCACAGATTTTAGTTCTGACTATAGCCAGCAACATTACAACATCCAGTGAGTGAGGTCAGGTTGTTGAGGTCCGTGGTGCCATCACGAGACTTTGGTTAGGCTAACTGAAACAAACTGAATTTTTATGATGACAGGACAATGCAATAACTACAATAACTGTCAGGTTAACGTCATTATGGCATTTGATGTTGGAAAAGAAACAAATACTTCAAATGTTGCATTTCCAAATGAGAAAGCACGTCCGTTGAGCTAGTTCTGTACTCCGTCACTGAAACGGGTATCCGTGTGTGGACCACGGAAGGTCAGTGTCATTGACTTGCGTTGGAGTTATATCTGTGGCCGCGTCACGGAATTTGGGGCAATTCCTTGATGGCTTCACGGATTTTGAGTTAAGGGCCGTGGACATTTCACGGAATCCTGTGAGACGAGGTGTTGATCTCACGTAACACTGCATGTGTCCGAGAGTAATTTGAATGGGAGTGTTTTAAAAGCTTGATCAAGTAAATTTTAACTGTGTACCAACAGCGAAGAAATCCTGTTGTGTTTGTGTCCAGAGAAACTGGCACGGGGATTCAAGATCCGCTGAGACCACTGTGTTCCCTTAACTACAGCATGAAGCTGCTATTTGAATTAAGTAAATTGAACTCTATACAAACTAAGAGTTTAAGTGCCACATCGCAAAACCAACTAAAAGCGGTGTTGTTGTTTGTACAGTGTTGAAATGAGCCGACATTTCATGTAACATGCTTAACTGTACTTGCAGTTATGCAACGATTAATGCTAGTCCACTAGATTTTGATTTGGTTGCCACAATTACCATGACACGGAAGTGTTAACATACTTCCGGAGCAACTTGAAACTGCGCATGCGCAGCGCATTGACGCTAGTGTAAACAAACTCCACGGTGTTGCTAAGCTAACGAAACAGTTGTTGTATTTACATTAATGTCTATGCTAAAGCCACTAGCCTCAAAGGTTAGCCGTTAGCATTACCATCTAGTGGTTGAATATTGTGTTTGGGCAACGCTGAAGTGATTTAACCCTTTAAACATCTTAACTAACACTTGTTGGTCTTTTTCTCTCTCTTATTGCTCTGTTTTCTCACTATACCACTTATCTTCATTTTACTTGAAAGGGAAATACTGACTCACAATTACTGAGTCAAATTCAAATTTAATCGAAACATTACATTTATTTTGTATCATTTAAAAATTTCTTTCTCAGATAATTTCATATGATCATTATTTCTATTATTCTCTTTTGGGCCTAATTATTTTAGGTACGAATAAGCCTTGAACTTTGAAAGTTTAAGTAAACTTATTCTACCTAATTTATTTATTACCCATCTGAAAATGCTATTCAGTCCTATACTTATTTGATTGCGTTTTACCCCTCTTTCTTCCTGGTTTGGTTATACACTTAACCACTGTAATACAGTTCACGTTCTCTTTGTGGGTGAAGGAAGGAGACCAGGGTCGGCGTACTGAGGCTCGAGGAAGATTTTATTATTTCTTTAACACAAAACAAAATCATAAAACAAAGTCGCGCCACATGCGCAAAACATTAACTCGCCACTAAGGATTCACTCTCGTGCTGCACCGTTCCGGCTGCTGCTGCATCCTTCCCCGAGTCCTCAGGTCTCTCTCTCTCTGCCGATCCTCGGGCGGCTTAAATAGCGTTTCCCCACGCCAATCACTATAACAAAAACCAGGTGTTACTTGTTTCTCACTTGAACCACTTACCACCGCTCGTCTCTTCGCTCTCACTCCCGTCGCAGACCTCGCTGAACCACGCCTCCACCGCCACAACCACTATTGTTTCATTTATTGATTTCCTCTATTTAATTTAATTTTTGCTTATTTTGAGCATGTATTACTTTTTAATTTAACTTTTTCTTACCATTTCTTTTCTCTGTGTATCCTAGCTTGGGAACGACACACCTGAGCCCTAAAAGGAGACATTGTTATCCCTCACTATGAGTTCAAATAAATTAGAAAGACAACTCTCTTTCACTTAAAGTTTATTTTGTTTGATTAGTTGTGCAGCAACTAAAACAATGCTCTCCTCGTAGTTGAGATAACTGCTACATCTTGACTTCCTACCACATTTTGGGTGAATTTGTTGATGTTCCTGGCAAGTTTGTCAAGGTCTTTGAGTTCCAGGCCATGTGCAGCTTCATAGTCGGTTCGGAGAGGCCCTCTTCTCTTGTCAGCAGGGTAGCGTTCCTCCATGACAGCTGAATAGGGCTTTGGTGGTGATTCTTCACTTTCTCTTTGACGTGGCAATCCCAGGATAGGGGACGCAGCTCTGCTGGGCAGGGGTGAGACCAGAGGAAGCCTTGTCCTGGTTGGCTCAGGGTGCAGCTCATTAGCATGCTTGAGTTCCTCTCTGATTGAGTCGGATTCTTCTTTTACATAGTCGAGGTGTTGAGTCAAGCCGCTGATCTGATTTTTTGACCTTTCAAGATGGTTTTCAAGGGCCTTTATTCAGCTGTTCTTGTCTCTGAAGTCAGCCTTGGCTTTTTCCAATAGCTGCTCTGCATACTGTAACTTGTTGACCAAATCATCTTGGGCAGCCTTAGCTTGTTCTAATTCTAGGCTGGTGGTTGCCAATGTTTCTTGAAGCCTTTCGATTTCCTCTTTGGCCCTCCTCATCGCTCAGTTTGAGTGAGGCTATCAGCATTTGAATCAGTGAGCCAGTGATCTTTGCAATCTCTTTGTGGTTGTAGCTGTGGTATGGATCCTGTGTCATGATGTCAGAGATGTTGGCATCCAGTTTTTCTTGCGTGTGCTGTCGTAGGTTGTCGGCAGCTTTGGGCACGAGGCTGCATGTCACGGCACTTAACCAGTTCTCTAAATCTGCCCAGTGGGTGATGGGATTATAAGTGCGAGACATGTTGGCACACGGTAAGGAAACTTCGAAAAGAGACTGGCACAGATCTGTGAAAGTGTGTGTGAGCTAAGTATGTGATGGGTAGTTAAGTGTGGTTTGCTGGAACTGTGGGCCTCCATTGACGTGTACTGCTACTCGTAGTCTCTGTGGGAGAAAATAGTGCATACTGCTTGGAGGATACAGCTAAGAAGAGGGAGAGTGAGCAAAGACCAGACAAAGCAAGGTGATACTCAAAGATAGCAGATAGCAATCAGAGCTGTGAAACAAAGAACTACAAATAAAATAATAGTAATTTTCTCAAGGAAGGGAAGATTTTTTTTTGTAAATAATTCAATAGAGATATTTCAATGAAGATCAAATTGAAAGGTACCTGGAATCTCTTAATTCTGTGTATTATTGTTGTTATAACTTCCTCCTGGTAGAAAGAAAGTGTTAATGACAATAATCTTGCTCCTTCTTATAGGATCGAAACCACACCTGAGCCCTAAAAGGAAACATTGTTATCCCTCACTATGAGTTCAAATAAATTAAAAAGACAACTCTCTTTCACTTAAAGTTTATTTTGTTTGATTAGTTGTGCAGCAACTAAAACAATGCTCTCCTCGTAGTTGAGATAACCGCTACTGAGACTTACTGTCTCAGTCCTCCTCTCCTTTCCTTTCCTCTTCACTTTTAACATTTGTAGGGACATGTAAGAACCATCAATCAATTCTAAAGTGAATAAAATACACTATCTTGTCAAAGAAGATGAATCTTTAAGAATTTGATTGTAATCAACCTCTCCTTTGTTCTTCCTAACCTCCCTACATTTGGAAACACAATCCAAGTTTTAGCATCTCATCCAACGTTGAGATCAATTTAACTGTAAGGTGTACGGTGTCAATCCTGTCAGACTATGGAAAGAGATATCAGCATTATTATTGTATTATTGTTTTGTACAAAATAAGAGATTTAATAATATTGTTTACCTTTATGATAACATTTAATTGGGAAAAAATAATTTTCCTTAATTTGAAAAACATAAATTTTTGCTCGTCATTGAATTTGTTTTTCAACTCTTTCTCTCTTTTCCTCTTCCTCATTAGAGTGACAGTCTTGAGGTCTTCGCATCTCTAGTCTACTTAGACACCCTGAGACAGTCATCACCACACTTCGTGGTTCACAATCACTGATACAACTTAGTTGTCCCGCAACACATAGGCTTTTACTCCACACAGATCTGTGTCAGTCTCTCTTCTACCTAGTCAGGTTGAAGTTGAATGGGCACTCGAGGTCAGACTCGGAGACACTGCGTTACAAAACTTAACTCAGAACACAAAACTCTCAAACGGAAAAGAAAAAGAAACTAAAGTAAAAGAACATAAGTAAAGTTTGACGAGACTAGGTGGTGTTTCTTTTCATCGTGGCCAAGTAGCAGCAGGCGTGCAGGCCGAAGCACGCTGGAACTGCGCTCAAAGAACGCTAAAAGTCATGACTAAAAGCACCAGCTTAAAAGCAAACTAAAAGCTAAAAGTAAACTAAAAGCAGGAATGACTAATAGCAGAAGCAAAGATAAAAGCTAAAAAAGCAAGAATCTGATGGTGTCCTGATTATTTAAAAATGCCTGTTGGCCACACCTCAAATGTTGTCTTGACCAATTAGATATCGTCTTTGCTCGGGGTATTATAAATCATATGTTATCTTATCAAGCATGTGGTCCGAATTTTCGGTGCTGTCATGTTTTGGTGCTTTCATGATGCTGGGTGCCCTCTAGGGCTAATCCTTGATGTTGAGTATTCAAAAACTGCTGGTGGTTTGGTTCCCTTTTCTGAGGCCATCTTTTGTTTGCCATAGGCTTTGTGGGCCAAATACCTCAGCTGTTGTGTAGTCATTTTGCAAGGGCAGGCCATGACGCTTAGGTGGTGGTTATGTGCTCTTTTTTTTTTTAGCTTTGAAGCTTGATTGCATTCTCCCGGAGACCCTCCGACAAAGCTGCATCCCAGGTATCCTTAGTTGGGCCGTAGATAACTTTGGCCTCTTGAAAGGCTCTTCACACCAGAATTGCACCTTTTTGTTTGGCTGGAGTCACCAGACCTAGCGGATCATACAGCCCTGAGACTTGAATCAGTAATTATCTTCTGGTGAGTGGATTTGGCGCTTGTGATCTCACCTGCCCCTTTAATAAATCTTAGCCAAGTCTCATTTTCCTCCTTTTCTTTGAGAAATTCACAGCAATCATGATGTGAAGATTGTCATCTTGTATTGTGTATCCAAGGCCAAGGGCTTCATTGTCATCTTCTGTAAGCTGATTTGGTAAGAACATGGTCTTTGGCTCAGTATTCTTGTCTCTGGACTCTTTCCTCCCACTTTGATCGGAGTAGACCCAGGGCATTATGTTGAATCCACCAGCTTTTAGGATCTGCTCAACATTCAATGTGGTGACCTTCAGTTGATCCATGTTGTTGTGGGAAGTCATGATGTCGTCAACATAAGCATCTTCTTGCTGCACACGTCGCTCTTCCTTAAAGTGAGTGAATATGGGTAGATTTGCAGTCTCTCGCATGGCCAGTTGAGCAATACAGCCTGCTGGTTTGTCTCCAATATTTAGCCTTGTTATGGCATATTCTTCAATTTCATCTTCTCCAGAGTCACGCTAGAGGAATCTGTGCAGATGGACTTCTTGGTCTTCCAGCCAGATAGAGTTATACATTTTCTGTATGTCACCCAAGGCAGCAAAGGCTCCATCTCGAAACCTCAACAGAACAGCACGAATGGGGTTGAGCACATCTGGACCTTTAAGGAGCAGGTCATTCAAGCTCAAACCTCTAAACTTTTGACTGCTGTTCCAGACTAGCCTTACTGGGGTTGGACAGAGTAAGGATTTGGAGATTAGGTGGCTGATGTACCACACTGGCCCGGTCCAGCTTTTAATCACCTCATTTGACAACTTTACTGCTGCTTTGCGATTGACCATGTCATGCACTTGCGCTGTGTAGGCAGCTTTCCATTCTGGTTCCTTTGCCAGCTGTTTTTCTGTCCTGAGGAATTTTGCTTCGACAGCCCTTCTGTTATTTGGCAGGGAAGCTGGATCCTCGGTCCATGGGTACTTAGCATGCCAGTGTGGTTCCTCACAGTGCTCATCTCCATTTACATGTGTTAAGCCATTTTTCACTATTTCCACTTCTCTTTCTTCAGCAAGTGTCATTTCTTTCCCCCCTGGCTGGCAAAATGAGTTTTTGACATATGTGCAGTTACAGCAAGCTCTTCAAAAAGGTCAGGGTGAGTACCTCCAATAGTTATCCCCAGAGGACAAGATCTCCAACTACACGAATCTTCTGGAGCACCAGCTGTCCTTCTTTGTGGCTTATAAGGAGTTGGATTTCTTAAGGTCTTACCAATTCATGCAGTGGAATGTCAGGGAATATTCTTTGCAGCTTTTTGGCTGTCACATGCCGATGGATCTCTGCAATACTGTCGAGTCCATAACACACTAACTGGTGTGACTTAAGAGTACCTCTGGGGGTGTGAACTCTGATCTTCAGTAGGTACCGCTTTGTTTCAACTGATACCTTCATCCCGCCAACTCCATGGACCACCAAAGTGACATCTTCCTGCTCGGTTCATCTTCTCTTAACTGCTCCAGCTGCTCATATATTGCCTCTAGCTCTTTAAGGAATTCAAGGAGCTTGTCGTAACAATGTGTGGTGCAACAACATTTTCCTCACCAGCAATATAAACCAGCCATTCCTTCTTTAGTGACTCTGGAAGTTTGCTCTCAATGGATCTTGTCACCAAAGGATTCTTCATGGCACCGGTGTCTCCAAGCTCACTTAGGTCATACAGGGCCTTTTCAACCATCTGAATCAGCTCTACTATTTTCCTGGCTTGGTGACCTTTTACTGGTGGCATTGCTTGCAACTCTTCCACAATTTCGAGGGCAATAGCAGCTCTATTCCCAAAGCGATTCTCCAGGACACGGAATATTTCTTCTGCTGAACTATAAGCTTTCAGTCGAAACTCTTTTGCCACTTTATTGTCAAGACTATCCTCCTTGCCTCTGCAGAGCTTCCCACTCTTTCCTCCAACGATGAAAATCTTGTTTGCTTCCAGCAAACTTGAGAAGGGAAGTAGGTTTCAACTTGATTGCTGGCCTTGGAGAACTGTGGGCTATACCTGCTTCTCTCTCAGAATCCTGCTTGAATTTTGCTTGAATAAATTCAGATTTTTTGGAAACCAGCTTGGGGAGACAAGTCTCAAGCTCCCTCAGACGACTGTTAAAATTTTTCTGTTCAGGAGAAGGGGCCCAACGATTACACCGGATATGCGCTTCTCTTGCAGCTTTAACCAATCCTCCCAGGTGGCTCAGCATGAAATCATATGCTTCCAGGTTTGCACAAGGTTGAACAGAAAAGACCTGGTCACATTCTGCCTCTGCCACTTTGGAAAGCCAGGGACATTTGGGGATCCCCAAAACTGGTCCAGAGAATCTTCAGAATTAGATCTTTGCTCTCCTTCAGTTTCTGATCACATTCTCTTGCAGTCTTCTCTAGGTCAGCCTTTTGTTGTGTACTTAATGCTGGCACATCCTCTGCATCCAACTCAGCCTCACCTTCCATAATGAAAGCAGCCTCCACATCCTCATTTGCCTCCATTACTTTTGTGGCTTGAAGTGAAAGGTTATTGAGGCTTTCTCTGAGCTCTTCCTCCCCCATATCCATATGGGTTCTTGAAATGGAATTAACGAGCTGAGAGAAGAGTCTTTTTGCACTGGTTCTTTCAGCTTTAAGCTGCTCCAATGGCTTTGTCTCCGCCATACCCTCCAGTTGGAATGGTGGAATACTGATGCACACTTTGGGATGACACCACAGCAGTTTACCTTTCTTCTTCCAGACCTCCAGGTGAAATCCTCCAATGCTGGTCCCTGTTTTTCACTGTCAAGTGTTTTCTGTAACTGTGCGCTTTCCCACACTTGAAAAAGATAGGTCTCACTATTTGAAGAATGAAACTGGATTCCACTCAATGATTAGGCCAAGTCATCATAGAGGGATAACTCTTTCCTCCTGTACTTGTTCAGCACGTTCCTTTTGCTCATCCTCTCCAGGCTGAGGTGGGTAAATGACATCATATTGTTCACTCGTCTGTAATTCCTCACCCACTAATTCCACTTCTCTATCTGTTGAGCTTTGTTTATCCTCTTTTTCAGGTGTGTTTTGTTTGTGCTGGGTATCATCAGCATAACAGTGAAAGCTAACACCGTGTTTCCTGATGATATCTCCCCAGAGTAACACATAAAGCGTGAAGAGTAGCGGCCCTAGTACTGAGCCTTCAGGTACTCCATACTGCACTTGTGATCAATATGATACCTCTTCATTCACTGCTACGAATTGATGGTGGTCATATAAGTATGATTTAAACCATGCTAATGCACTTCCATTAATGCCAACAAAGTGTTTAAGTCTATGCAAAAGAATGTTGTGATCAATAGTGTCAAATGCAGCACTAAGATCCAATGGAACTAATAGAGAGATACAACCACGATCAGATGAAAAGAGCAGGTCATTTGTAACTCTAAGGAGAGCAATCTCAGTACTATGATACAGTCTAAATCCTGACTGGAAATCCTCACAGATACCATTTTTCTCTAAGAAGGAATATAATTGTGAGGATAATACCTTTTCTAGTATCTTGTACAGATGTAGTATATGTTATAATTAACTAGTTCTTTGGGGTCAAGTTGTGATTATTTGATGAGAGGCTTAATAATAGCCAGTTTGAAGGTTTTGGGGACATATCCTAATGACAATGTGGAATTAATAATAGTCAGAAGAGGATCTATGACTTCTGGAAGCACCTCTTTTAGGAGCTTAGATGGTATAGGGACTAACATACATGTTTTTGGTTTAGATGATTTAACAAGTTTATACAATTCTTCCTCTCCTATAATAGCGAATGAGTGAAACTGTTTCTCAGGGGGTCTGATGCGATACTGTAGCTGACAGCTGCATGGTTACAAGTTTATCTCTAATAGTATCGATTTTAGAAGTAAAGTAGTTCATAAAGTCATTACTGCTGTGATGTTGGGAAATGTCAACACTTCTTGATGCTTTATTTTTTGTTAATTTAGCCACTGTATTGAATAAATATCTGGTGTTATGTTTGTTTTCTTTTAAAAGAGAAGAAAAGTAATCGGATCTAGCAGGGTTTAATGTTTTTCTGCAGGATATATTACTTTCCCGCCAAGCAATATGAATTACCTCTAGTTTTGTTTTCCTCCAGCTGCACTCCATTTTTCGGGCTGCTCTCTTTAGGGTGCGAGTATGCTCATTATACCATGGTGTCAGACTAGTTTCCTTAACCTTCCTTAAGCGTAAAGGAGCAACTGTATTTAAAATGCTAGAAAAGAGAAAGTCCATAGTTTTTGTTACATCATCAAGTTGTTCTGAGGTTTTGGATATGCTAAGGTATTCGGATACATCAGGGAGATAACTTACAAAGCAGTGTAAGGGAAACAGGTCAATTTAGCTCAAAGGGACTCATTTAAGATTTTAAAGGGAATTTGAACAGAATCACTGGTTCATGGCTGATCACTGAGGCGCCCTGCGATTCACTGAACGAGCCGTTTAACATCAAATCTGCACTGGATATTAATATCCAAAGTATAGTGAAAACACTATCAATTAGCACAGTAACAAGATCGGCAGTTTAAGACATTAACTTGTAAGCACAAAACACAAGATACTTCTCTTTTCAATATGAATAATGCTTTATTAGATAAATCTAAGACGTATAAACTAATCTAACACATAAACGCATGCACTCACACATTCACACAGGTTGCAGGAAGATCAAAAGTTAGGGAAAGATGAGTTTAAGAGAATGGAAATGTGGAATCCCAAGTTTACAGCAATGCGTGAAATTGCATAGCCATCAATCACTTAATTAATCCTCGCATTGAGTTCCTCAATGAGGTTAAAATTATATTAGATACACCAGTACAAATGTTTGGAGGTAGTACTTGCGTCTCCTGTGTAAAGTTGTCGTTAAAAGGGGGTTTCCCGATGTCGCTGATTGGCTGGAAGTTCAGTAGTCATTGAAGTGACGTCTTGGGAAGCCCATGGTTGGGCGTTGGCTGAAGGCGCGGAGTTGTGTGGGCTGGTTGAAGTTGAACGGGCACTCGAGGTCAGACCCTGGAGACACGGCGTTGTTGTGGGACGTCACTTCCTGTTTGTTGTTGGCGCCCGTACTGCATTTGAGCTCCGTCACTATATTCTTTTTATCGACTATTTTTATCTTAAAAATCTATTTTATACACCATCGTTTCCGTTTATATAACGTGTGAATATATCCCCTATTGTATTCTGCAACAAAAACAATCAGAGCGCCTCGTTATCACTAGTTTTATTTTGAGCTCCTGGGTCCGCTATTAGCTTATAGCCCATTAGCATCAGCGGCGTGGTTGCTGCTAACTGCGCTTACATTGCTAATACTCTATTCACACACATTACCACTGCTGTACTCACTGTTACTTGCTTTAATGGCGGATGAATGTCTACCTTTGATTGCAGGCAAAGACACGTTCGTTTGAGGCCGTGGGGAAGCAGATTCGCGACCTGGAGGTGAGGCAGGCCCAGCTGAGAGAGCGGAGAGCCGTGCTGGAATCATCCCGGGCTAACGCTCACAAGTCTGGGGTAAGTATACAGCATGCTTTTAACAGTCCCACCACGTCTACTCCCTGTGTTTCACTGCACAGGCCCGGTGCACCCAGGACGCGATCTTCCCAGATTTCCTTCACTCCGGCGCCAGGACACCATGGACCCTGGGTGCATCCAAAGCGGAGGACGCGAGCCAGGCCCTGGACGACAACTTCTCCCCCTCCGGTCTTCGAGATCTCCACACGGAAACGCTTCGCTCCCCTCCGCGAGACAGGACGCGACGCTGTGATCATCGGAGACTCCATCGTCCGACACGTCCGTGCTACATTAGCCGAAGGTAAAGTGCACACTCATTGTTTCCCTGGTGCTCGTGTTCTCGATGTTTCTGCGCAGATACCCGCGATCCTGAAGGCCGACGAGAGCCCCAGAGCGGTCGTGCTTCACGCCGGGGTTAACGGCACCACGCTGCGGCAGACGGAGACGCTGAAGAGGGACTTCAGCAGCCTGATCGAGATGGTTCGCAGCACAATGACCGCGGCGACGATCATCGTGTCAAGAACACTGCCCACGTATCGACGAGGAAACGAAAAGTTCAGTAGACTTTTTGCTTTAAATGAATGGTTGTTGTCATGGTGTAAAGAACAGAAACTGCTGTTTGTTAATAACTGGAATCTTTTCTGGGAGCGTCCTAAGCTGTTTCGCGCTGATGGCTTGCACCCCATCAGAGTCAGAGCGGGGCTGCTCTCTGACAACATCTCCAGGACACTTCGCTCCATATGACTAGTAAGACAATTCTCAAATAACTATTATGACTTTTGTTCCACCCGCTTAAATGATAAAAGTACTTGCTCTGTACAATCTATTAAGACTGTGTCTGTTCCCCGAATAGTGAGGTCAAAATATAAATTTAATGTAGGTTCTAGAAAAAAAAAATCTTATCGTGATTAAACCAGAAACATGTAAAGTAAATGAACAAAAACAATCTTTAAAATTTGGGCTCATAAATATTAGATCACTCACACCCAAAGCAGTTATTGTAAATGAAATGATCACAGATAATAGTTTTGATGTACTCTGCTTGACTGAAACCTGGCTAAAACCAAATGATTATTTTGGTCTAAATGAGTCGAATTCACCAAACTACTGTTATAAGCATGAGCCCCGTCAGACTGGTCGTGGTGGAGGTGTTGCAACAATATATAGTGATATTCTCAATGTTTTGTACTTGGCGCCGGTACAGGATGGCTGCCTCCGTGATGTGCTCTGCATATGTTTTTGTCTTTTTGTTAGTTTGTCCTGTCTTTAGTTATATTCCTGCAATCAGTTTCACCAGGGATGAACTGCTGAACATTCGGCAGAACGCACCACAAGATGTTTTTCCGGATTTCAATTATTCAGACGTTTTACTGAATATTGTTATCGGAGGAGCAGCGGCGCTGATCAAACGCTTCAGGACGCGCAGACGGGGAAAGCGAGCGGGAGCGCTCGTCAGACTCAGGAAGCGCAGATTTCGAACGCCGTTGCCTAGCATCCATCTGGCAAATCTACGCTTTCTACCCAACAAAACGGACGAACTCCTTCTGCTTTCTCGGACAAATAAGGATTTCACACACTCTGCTGCTCTGTGTTTCACGGAAACCTGGCTGAATGACGCCATACCGGACAGCGCGCTCCATCTGCCGGGCTTTCAGCTGTTTAGAGCGGATCGCGACGCAGAATCAACGGGGAAATCGCGCGGCGGCGGGACATGCTTTTACATCAATGAACGGTGGTGTACAGATGTAATTGTGTTAAAGAAGATGTGCTGTCCTGATCTAGAAATGCAGTTTGTCAACTGCAAGCCGTTCTATTCGCCGCGGGAGTTTCACTCGCTCATTCTGGTTAGTGTTTACATCCCTCCGCAAGCGCAAGTAAGTCTGGCTTTACAGAAACTCGCTGAGCACATCACAGAGACAGAACAACAACACCCGGACTCTGTTTTAATCATTCTCGGGGACTTTAATAAAGCCAATCTCTCCCGTGAACTGCCAAAATACAGACAGCATGTTACATGTCCCACCAGAGACAGTAATATATTGGATCACTGTTACACAACAATAAAGGATGCATATCACTCCGTTCCACGAGCAGCTTTGGGACGTTCTGATCACCTTCTGGTTCATCTTATACCGACCTACAGGCAGAAACTAAAATCAGCTAAACCTGTATTAAGGACTGTAAAAAGATGGACTAATGAAGAAGAGCAGGATTTGCAATCTTGTTTTGACCTCACTGATTGGAGTGTTTTTGAAGCTGCTGCCACCGATCTGGACGAACTCACAGAGACCGTAACATCATATATCAGTTTCTGTGAGGATATGTGTATTCCTACCAAGACTCAACTAAATTACAACAATGACAAACCGTGGTTCACTGCAAAACTCAGACAGCTCCGTCAGGCCAAAGAAGATGCTTACAGGAAGGGGGACAATGTCTTGTATAAACAGGCTAAATACACACTGGAAAAGGAGATCAGAGTGGCAAAGAGGAATTATTCTGAAAAAATAATTACTCAGTTCACTTTGAACGACTCAGCATCAGTGTGGAAAAGTCTAAAGAAGATCACCAATTACAAGACACCACCCCCCAGCACTGTGGAAAATCAACGACTGGCAGACGATCTGAACGAGTTTTACTGCAGGTTTGAAAGAACACCCATCACCTGTCCTGAACACCTCTCCACACAACCGTTCACACCAATAACAACTCCTGCAACCAACCCTGAATGCCTCTCCAAACAACCGTTCACACCATTAACAGCTCCTGCAACCCATCCTGAACACCTCTCCAATCAAGCACTCTCACCATTCACACCTCCTGCATCCCCCCTCTCCCCCACACCTGCAATACAGATCAGCGAGGATTCGGTGCGCCAGGTCTTCCGGAAGCAGAAAAGGAAAAAAGCACCAGGCCCAGATTGTGTTACACCAGCCTGTCTGAAATCCTGTGCTGACCAGCTGGCCCCCATCTTCACAAAGATCTTCAACAGATCGCTGGAGCTGTGCGAAGTCCCTTCATGCTTCAAACGTTCCACCATCATCCCCATCCCAAAGAAATCCAAAATTACAGGACTAAATGACTACAGGCCTGTGGCTCTAACGTCTGTAGTCATGAAGTCATTTGAAAAACTGGTGCTGGCCCACCTGAAGGACATCACTGGACCCTTGCTAGATCCTCTTCAGTTTGCCTACAGAGCAAACAGGTCTGTGGACGATGCAGTAAACATTGGACTGCATTATGTTCTGCAACACGTAGACAGACCGGGGACCTATGTGAGGATCCTGTTTGTGGACTTCAGCTCGGCTTTTAATACGATCATGCCAAACCTCCTCCTGCCCAAACTAACTCAGCTCTCCGTGCCCACCTCCGTCTGTCAGTGGATCAACAGCTTCCTGACAGACAGGCAGCAGCTAGTGAGGCTGGGAAAATACACATCCAGCACCCGTACAATCAGCACCGGAGCTCCCCAGGGCTGTGTTCTCTCCCCACTGCTCTTCTCCCTGTACACTAATGACTGCACATCTAAGGACCCCTCTGTCAAGCTCCTGAAGTTTGCAGATGACACCACACTCATCGGCCTCATTCAGGACGGTGACGAGTCTGCTTACAGACAGGAGGTTAAAGAGCTGGCTGTCTGGTGCACTCTCAACAACCTGGAGCTTAACACGCTCAAAACAGTGGAGATGATCGTGGACTTCAGGAGAAACCCCCCTGCACTCCCCCCACTCACCATCATGAACAGCACTGTGACTGCAGTGGAGTCATTCAGGTTCCTGGGCACCACTATCTCTCAGGACCTGAAGTGGGACATTCACATTGACTCCATTGTGAAAAAGGCCCAGCAGAGGTTGTACTTCCTTCGCCAGCTGAGGAAGTTTAACCTGCCACAGGAGCTGCTGAAACAGTTCTATTCCACCATCATCGAATCCATCCTCTGCACTTCAGTAACTGTCTGGTTCAGCTCAGCTTCTAAATCGGACCTCAGAAGACTACAGAGGGTAGTCCGGACTGCTGAGCGAATCATCGGTTCAACTCTCCCATCTATTCAAGAACTGTACTTATCCAGAGTGAGCAAAAGGGCTGTTAAAATCACTCTGGACTCCTCACATCCAGCACACTCCCTCTTTGAACTGTTGCCATCTGGTCGACGCTACAGAGCACTGAGCGCCAGAACGACCAGACACAGGAACAGTTTCTTCCCTCAGGCAATCCATCTTATGAACAGCTGATACACACTGAACACACTACACTTTATATTTATATACACATACACTTAATTTATCTAACACACATACTTAGTATACACTTAAATTTTGCACATAATATACATGTACATACATAACTGCATTTTTGTAATATACCTGCCTACAATTGTCAATTTGTATATTGTCATTCCTTGTCTAATTATTTGTATTTTTTGTATTTTTATATTCTTTTATTATGTGTTTTATGTTCTGTCGCTGTCATTCTGTTGTACTGCGGAGCTTCTGTCACGAAAACAAATTCCTCGTATGTGTAAACATACCTGGCAATAAAAGCTCATTCTGATTCTGATTCTGATTCTGGTTACCCAGAAAACGGGATACAGGTTTAACTCATTCGAAATACTTCTGCTTAATGCTACACTGTCAGACATGCAAAAGAAATCTAATGTATCTCTTGCTCTGGCTACTGTGTATAGACCATCATGGCCGTATACAAAATTCCTAAAATAATTTGCAGATTTCCTCTCAGACCTTCTGGTTACAGTTGATAAGGCGCTAATCATGGGAGATTTTAATATTCACGATGATAATACAAATGATGCATTAGGACTTGCATTTACTGACCTAATAAACTCTTTTGGAGTCAAGCAAAATGTCACCAGGCCCACTCATCGTTTTAATCATACACTAGATTTAATTATATCGCATGGAATCGATCTTACTGCTATAGATATCGTACCTCAATGTAGGGCTGGGCGATATATCGAATATTAGCGATAATATCGGAATAATTTTGACGACGATGTACAATTTGAATATATCGGGAATATCGAATATTTCAAATTCAAGCATACTTTCCCAAAAGAACGCGCCGAATGTCCAAAAAAGGAACCTGTAACTGCTGACTGCTCTACGCCCCTCTACTACGAGAGCTTTAATGATAGCGGTTGACAGATAACAAGAGTTTAAATCTCCGAATCAGAGCTCCACTGTTACAAGGATACATTTTCTGCCCGGTATTTGCTTATTTTAAGCAATCTGGCAACCATGCGCACGTGCTCACTCCTCATTGCGGAAGAGCCGCCGACGATAATCTGAAAACATTAACAAGCTGGAATTGAGCGATCTAATGAAAGCGTCGTTCAGCCGGTCTGTGTTCTGTCGTGAGATCTCAACTGTATTGTTTGCATTTGTGATCGTAAAATAAATGCACTTACTCGACCGCTGATATTTGAATAGGGAAACATAGGCTATGGCCATTTGGAATTACTATTGGGGAATTTCACTGATATGTTTACCAGTTTCCATAATATAGACAGAGAGAATGCAAAAGTCTTTGGTATTCATTTATATATATTTATATATAAGAAATAGCTATGTGATTCAGCAACTAGCTCCCCATCTAAGAGGGTTTTAAGTGTCAGTAGGAACATAGTTTCATGCCACAGAGCTTCTCTTAAAACCGCAGACAGTTGACAGACTTGTGTTCTTAGCTTAAAAACTTGTTAAAAAAATTAAAATAAAATACTTATCCCAGTTGCATAGTTTAAATTGTGAATTGCATGCACTAAAAAAATTGACAGAATGCACTTTCTGTAACTGTTACTTAATTTGCACTGCTTCACTGTTACATATAGGCCTACATGTATTCATTTAATAAAAAGCAGTAAGTGATCTCTTGGTCTAGATTTTTTAACTGCTTAAATTAGCTTTTTAATCTAAGTATATATATATTTTTTTTAATGGGCAAAAGAAAATCATGTTTTATTTTTTATTATTTAAATGCAAATGCAAACATATCGAGATATATATCGAGTATCGTAAAAATTTTGACAATATCGAGATATTTTTTTTTTTTATATATCGCCCAGCCCTACCTCAATGTGATGATATTACAGACCATTTCCTTGTATCATGCATGCTGTATATCACTGATATTAACTATATGTCTCAGCGTTACCGCCTGGGCAGAACTATTGTTCCAGTCACCAAAGACAGATTCGCAAATAACCTGCCTGATCTATCTCAACTGCTATTTGTACCCAAATATACACATGAAAACCAAACAATCCAGGGTTTTTATTTAGCACAGTGGCTAAATTAACAAATTACCAGACGCCACCTGATTCAAATATTCCACCAACGTTAAATAGTAATGACTTTATGAATTTCTTCACTGATAAAATAGATAACATTAGAATTACAATAGCGAATGTAGATTCAACAGCGTCTAACACTTCAGTTTCATCCATCGCACCCAAAGATAAACTGCAGTGCTTTACAAATATAGGACAGGAAGAGCTAAATAAACTTATCACTGTATCTAAACCAACAACATGTTTATTAGATCCTGTACCCACTAAACTACTGAAAGAGTTGTTACCTGTAGCCGAAGAACCGCTTCTCAATATTATTAACTCGTTGTTATCTTTAGGTCACATCCCAAAACCATTCAAGCTGGCGGTTATTAAGCCTCTTATTAAGAAACCAAAACTAGATTCTAGTGAACTGGCAAATTATAGGCCTATTTCAAATCTTCCATTTATGTCTAAAATTTTAGAAAAAGTTGTGTCTGCTCAATTGAGCGCCTTCCTGCACAAAAATGATCTGTATGAAGAATTTCAGTCAGGTTTCAGGCCCCACCATAGCACAGAAACTGCACTTGTTAAAATTACAAATGACCTGCTTCTTGCGTCATATCAAGGCTGCATCTCATTTCTAGTTTTACTTGATCTTAGTGCTGCATTCGACACCATAGATCATGACATACTCATAGATCGATTACAAAACTATACAGGTATTCAAGGGCAGCCTCTAAGATGGTTTAGATCCTACATATCCGATCGCTACCATTTTGTTTACTTAAATGGGGAGTCATCTCATTTATCATAAGTAAAATATGGAGTGCCACAAGGATCCGTCCTAGGTCCCCTTCTATTTTCAATATACATGTTGCCCCTTGGTAATATTATTAGAAAATAGGGAATTAGCTTCCACTGTTATGCTGATGATTGTCACAGTGTCTGGGTTGTGTTCCCTGGGGTTCCACTAGGGGTCCTCAGTTCCCACGGTGTTTATCATATTATCACTTCCTGTCTCCTTATTTGGTCACCTTCCTCCTTGTTTAGTTAATTGATTGTTCCCCACCTGTCTCCTGTTTCCCCATTATCCTTTTGTGTATATAACCCGGTCTGTCTTAGTATGTGTCACGGAGTCGTTGTTTATTCATGTCCGTCAGTTCGTGCCCTTGCCTTGTCTTCTTGTTTAGTTTGTTGTTTGTTGTTTGGATATTCTGGTTTTGACCCTGCCTGGACTGTTTACCCCTGTGGATTACCCTTTAATAAAGTCACATACCTGCACTTGGATCTCTCCGTGTTTCTTGTATCACCAGACGTGACAGAACGACTCCGTCCTTCTAGGAACCAGCGGTATGTCGTCTTTCCGTTCCCCAGCCAAGATGGCAGAGCGGCGAGCCAAGTATCTTCGGTTGATCGCCCTCCGCCAAGAGGGAAATGAAGTGGGTGCCCTGGCTCAGGTGTTCTGGTCCCTGGCCGAGGGCATGGGCTACAATGATGCGGCCCTCAAGGACTATTTCAATGGCGGGCTGGATGATCCCGTGTCTCAGGAGGAGATGGCGCAGTTAGAGACACTGGAATTCTGGGAATTCGTGCGCTACCTGCAGCATCGGCTTCGGTGGGATGCCCCAGCCACTTCTGTCTCTTCCGGCGGGGTGGTCGTCAGCCCAGCACCACTGCCCAGGATGGCTACCAGCCAAGCGCCACAGCACAAGATGGCCGCCAGACCAGCACCACAGTACAAGATGGCCGCCTGTCCAGAGTCATGGCCCAAGATGGCTGCTTGCCCAGCGCCGCTGCACAGGATGAGAGTCTCAGCTGACCCTTCAGAGTCGAGTCAGGTGCCCGTGGACCCTCCAGAGTCGAGTCAGGTGCCCGTGGACCCTCCGGAGTCGAGTCAGGTGCCCGTGGACCCTCCGGAGTCGAGTCAGGTGCCAGTGGACCCTCCGGAGTCGAGTCAGGTGGCAGTGGACCCTCCGGAGTCGAGTCAGGTGCCAGTGGATCCTCCGGAGTCGAGTCAGGTGCCAGTCACCGCTGATCCTCCAGAGTCAGGGCTAGTCACCGCTGATCCTCCAGAGTCAGGGCTAGTCACCGCTGATCCTCCAGAGTCGAGTCAGGTGCCAGGGAACTCTCCAGAGTCAGGGCTTATCACCGATGACCTTCCAGAGTCAGGGCTTATCACCGGTGACCTTCCAGAGTCAGGGCTTATCACCGGTGACCTTCCAGAGTCAGGGCTTATCACCGGTGACCTTCCAGAGTCAGGGCTAGTCACCGATGACCCTCCAGAGTCAGGGCTAGTCACCGATGACCCTCCAGAGTCAGGGCTAGTCACCGATGACCCTCCAGAGTCAGGGCTAGTCACCGATGACCTTCCAGAGCCAGGGCTAGCCACCGATGACCTTCCAGAGTCAGGGCTAGTCACCGATGACCTTCCAGAGTCAGGGCTAGTCATTGATGACCCTCCAGAGTCGAGTCGGGTTCCAGATGACCCTCCAGAGTCAAGGCTAGTCACTGTTAACCCTCCAGAGTCAGGGCTAGTCACCGCTGATGCTCCAGAGTCAGGGCTAGTCACCGTTGACCTTTCAGAGTCAAGTCAAGTCACCTTTGACCTTTCAGAGCTGAGTCAAGTCACCGGTGATCTTCAAGGACTGAGTTAAGTCACCGGTGATCTTCAAGGACTGAGTCAAGTCACCTCTGATCTTCATGAACAAAGGCAAGTCACCTCTGATCTTCATGAACAAAGGCAAGTCACCATTGATCTTCATGAGCAAATGCAAGTCACCAATGATCTTCATGAGCAGTGTCAGGCCAGCACCGGTCTTCTGGAGTCCAGTAGAGACACCATGGAATTACCAGAGTCTCGTCCTCCCGTTGATCCGGCCGCACGGAAGTGGCGGGCTTCTGATCCGCCCTGGGGGCTTTGTGCATCGTCCACAGGGATGTGGTGGTCTTCTGCTCCGCCCTGGAGGGCTTCCGCTTTGACCACAGGGGGGTGGTGGTCTTCTGCTCCGTCCTGGGGGCCTTCCGCCCTGACCACATGGTGGTGGTGGTCTTCTGCTCCGCCCTGGGGAACTCTGGCCTCGACCACAAGGTTGTGGTGGTCTTCCGCTCCGCCCTGGAGTGCTCTGGCCTTGACCACAAGGGTGTGGTGGTCTTCTGCTCCGCCCTGGGGGGCTTCATGTTGTTTTTTCCTTTGGTTTTTGTGTTAATGTCTGTCCCTGTTCCTTTCTGTTATTCTGGCCCTCCGTCCCTCCCCCTGAACCTCCTCCTGTCCTCCTCCCTCCTGGTCTTTCTGTGTTGTGTTTACATTCTGGTGCCTGTTCCCCATGTTTTTCTTTTCTGGCCCTCCGTCCCTCCCCCTGAGCCTCCACCTGTCCACCTCCCTCCTGGTCTCTGTTTTGTGTCTGTCTTGGAGCGTCTGGGAGCCGCTCCGTAGAAGGGGGGTACTGTCACAGTGTCTGGGTTGTGTTCCCTGGGGTTCCACTAGGGGTCATCAGTTCCCACTGTGTTTATCATATTATCACTTCCTGTCTCCTTATTTGGTCACCTTCCTCCTTGTTTAGTTAATTGATTGTTCCCCACCTGTCTCCTGTTTCCCCATTATCCTTTTGTGTATATAACCCGGTCTGTCTTAGTATGTGTCACGGAGTCGTTGTTTATTCATGTCCGTCAGTTCGTGCCCTTGCCTTGTCTTCTTGTTTAGTTTATGTTTTGTTTGGATATTCTGGTTTTGACCCTGCCTGGACTGTTTACCCCTGTGGATTACCCTTTAATAAAGTCACATACCTGCACTTGGATCTCTCCGTGTTTCTTGTATCACCAGACGTGACAATGATACTCATCTATATATCTCAACGAGACCAGATGAAAACTCTAAATTATCTAAGCTAACAGAGTGTGTTAAAAATGTAAAAGATTGGATGACCAATAATTTTCTCCAATTAAATTCGGATAAGACAGAGATATTAATTATTGGACCAAAAAACACTACACATAATCTTGTAGATTACAATCTGCAACTAGACGGATGTACTGTTACTTCTTCTAAAGTCAAAAATCTGGGTGTTATATTAGACAGCAACTTACAAAAACTGCATTCTTCCATCTTAGAAACATTGCCAAGCTATGAAACATTTTGTCTGTTTCTGATGCAGAAAAGCTAGTTCATGCATTCATGACCTCTAGACTGGACTATTGTAAATGCACTTCTAGGTGGTGCTCCTGCTTCTTCAATAAACAAGCTACAGGTACTCCAAAATGCAGTGGCTAGAGTCCTTACCAGGTCAAGAAAATATGATCATACCCCTATTTTACAGTCTCTGCACTGGCTACCTATTAAGTTCTGTATAAGTTACAAATTATCATTACATACCTATAATGCCCTAAATGGTTTAGGCCCTGCGTACCTAACTAGCCTTCTACCACGCTACAATCCACTAAAGGAGGTATAACCGGTCTCTGTCAGTCACATGAGGTCTCATTTCCAGATGAAATTCGATATCTCGCAGGTAAGCCTGGATGTCGTGGCCCTCTGTGGAGTTCGGGTTGGACCTGCTGATGTTTTCAGACAGCTTGTTGAGGTCTTTGATGGTCATCCCGTGTGCAGCTCCAAGGTCTTAGACGGGAGGTTTTCTTTCGTTGGCAGGAAAGGGTTGTGTGGCGAAGGCAGGTGAGGTTTTGGGTTGTGGCCCTTCGCTCCTTTCATCATATGCCAGTTCTTGGACGTGGGACTCTGCTCTGCTCAGCAGTGATGAGGCTAAGAGATGTTTCTCTTTTCTTGGCTCTTGTTTCTGCTCGTAAGAATATTGGAGTTCTTTTCTGACCATGTAGAGCTCATCGTTGGTATCGTCTAGTTGTTGGGTCAGATTGTCCGTTTCAGTTCTGTACCTTTCAAGGTGGTCTTTCAAAGCACTGATTTCAGAATTCTTGTTTCTGATGTCTATTTTGGCTTTCTCTAGTAGCTGTTCGGCATACTGGAGTCTGTTTACCAGGTCTTTCTGACCAGCTGTTGCATGTTGCTGGTCGAGCTGAGCTGCTGCCAGGGCTGCTTGGAGCTTCATAACTTTTTCCGTTGTTTCCTGCTTCTCTTGCTGGGTGCTTTAGGTTGATCTTGAACTTTCACTTCCAGCTTGTCTATGCGACATTGAGCACGTGTCAGCTCCTCTTGAAGGTGGGTGATGTGCTTGTCGCTCAGTTTCGGCTGGGTTGTGAAGGCATAGCTTAGGGAGCTGGTGATCTTGTCTAGCTCCTCTTGGTTGTTGTTCTTGCTTTAATCTTGTGTCAGGAATCTTCTCAGCATTAGGATTATTATTAAAAATAATAACAGTTCAAATGTCTTTGGAGTGAGGCTGTCTGTCATGCCTCTCAGCCAAGTGTTCACATCTTCCCCATGGGAAATGGGGTCTGCAGTCTGCGGCATGTTGGCACACTGGGGAGAAGAGAGATTGACACAGATCTGTGTGGAGTAAAAGCCTATGTGTGGTGGGACAACTAAGTGTTGTATCAGTGATTGTGAACCACTAGTGAACTTCACAATAAGGAAGAGGAAAAGTTTATGCAAAAATTTATGTTTTTCAAATTAGGAAAATATTTTTTTTCCAATTAAATGTTATCAAAAAGGTAAACAATATTATTATATTTCTTGTTTTGGACAAAAGAATACAATAATAATGCTGATATCTCTTTTCTTAGTCTGACAGGATTGACACCGTGTACACCTTACAGCTGGACCGCTCACCAGGGAGGCTGCGAAGGCGACAGTTGTTCAACACGTATTTCTATTAAATTGATCTCAACGTTGGATGAGATGCTAAAACTTGGATTGCGTTTCCAAATGTAGGGAGGTTAGGAAGAACAAAGGAGAGGTTGATTACAATCAAATTCATAAGGATGATTCGTCTTCTTTTTCAAACGATTGTGTATTTCATTCACTTAAAATTGATTGATGGTTCTTACATGTCCCTACAAATGTTAAAAGTGCAGAGGAAAAGAAAGGAGAGAGAGGACGGAGACAGTAAGTCTCAGTAGCGGTTATCTCAACTAGAAGGACAGCGTTGTTTTAGTTGCTGCACAACTAATCAAACAAAATAAACTTTAAGTGAAAGAGAGTTGTCTTTCTAATTTATTTGAACTCGTAGTGAGGGATAACAATGTCTCCTTTTAGGGCTCAGGTGTGTCATTCCCAAGCTAGGATACACAAAGTAAAGACATGGTAAGAAAATTAAAAAAATAATAAATGAGCAAAATATGCAAAAATGAAATTAAATAGAGGAAATCAATAAGTAAAACAATAGTGTTTAAGTGTATAACCAAACAAGAAGAGGGGTAAAACGCAATCAAATATGTAAAGGTCTGAATAGCATATATTCAGATGGGTAATAAATAAATTAGGTAGAATAAGTTTACTTAAACTTTCAAAGTTCAAGGTTTATTCATTCCTAAAATAATTAGACCACAAAGATAATACTAGAAAATAATGATCATATGAAATTATCTGAGAAGGAAATTTTGAATGATTCAAAATAAATTTAATGTTTCAATTAAATTTCGATTTGACATTTAATAATTGTGAGTCAGTATTTCCCTTTCTAGTAAAATGAAAATAAGTGGTATAGTGAGAAAAGAGAGCAATAAGAGAGAGCAATAAGAGACCAACAAGTGTTAGTTAAGATGTTTAAATCACTTCAGCGTTGCCCAAACAGACACTATTCAACCACTGGATGTTAAAGTTAACGGCTAACCTTTGTGGCTAGCGGCTTTAGCATAGACGTCAATGTAAATACAACTGTTTCATTAGCTTAGCAATACCGTGGGGTTTGTTTACACTAGCGTCGATGTGCTGCGCGTGCGCGGTTCAAAGTTGCTCCGGAAGTAGGTTAAGACTTCCGTGTCACGGTAACTGTAGCAGCCAAAACAAACTATACGTTAGTCAGTGTACTAGCAAATAAATCGTTGCATAAATGCAAGTACAGTTAAGCATGTTACATGAAATTTCGGCTCATTTCAACACTGTACAAATAACAACACCGCTTTTAGTTGGTTTTGCGATGTAGCACTTAAACTCTCAGTTCGTATAGAGTTAAAATTTATCTTAATTCAAATAGCAGCTTCGTGCTGTAGTTAAGGGAACACAGTGATAGCGATCTCTGCAGATCTGAGTCTCCGTGCCAGTTTATCTGGGCACAAACACAAAAGGTTTCCTTTGCTGTTGGTACACAGTTAAAATTTACTTGATCAAGCTTTTAAAACACTCCCATTCAAATTACTCTCGGGCACACGCAGTGTTCCGCGAGATTGCATTCACTTTGTGAACAGACAAACATTATTCTCTAATGTTTAACTTAGGGGAGTCAAATTTGATTCAGCAGTGGATCACGCACTGGCAATCAAACTATATGAAATATGAATACGGAGGCTTTGATAAATAGATTAAGGAACACGCTCAAAACTATTCTTTATTCACCGATTTATATCCCTTTTGGATCACTACAATTTAGCTCCGTTCAGCGAACGGTGACTGAGATAGAATAGCTTTTGAGAGGCACTGGAACACGCAGTGAAATCAAATCAGCTATAAACAAGTCATTACAAAAATGAGGAACACTCTCAATTTCTACCTTATTGCACGATCTCAGATGTTTACTTTTAAGTTAATTTACTGCTGTTAACAATGAAGAGGCAGACTAGTCTCCTCTGCTTTCACTCATTTAAGCGGGCGCGCGCTGCTTACGTCACAGGTCACACACACACACGTCTTGACTCAGCTTCTTATATTTCATCCGCAACAAAAGAAAATATAAAATAACTTGGTTTATGCTCACAATTTAGATTAAACTGCCCACATATTCTCCACCATAATAAATGTAAGAGAAATAGGTCAATTTAGCTCAAAGGGACTCATTTGAGATTTTAAAGGGAATTTGAACAGAATCACTGTTTCGCGGCTGATCACTGAGGCGCCCTGCGATTCACTGAACGAGCCGTTTAACATCAAATCTGCACTGGATATTAATATCCAAAGTATAGTGAAAACACTATCAATTAGCACAGTAACAAGATCGGCAGTTTAAGACATTAACTTGTAAGCACAAAACAAGATACTTCTCTTTTCAATATGAATAATGCTTTATTAGATAAATCTAAGATGTATAAACTAATCTAACACATAAACGCACACACTCACACATTCACACAGGTTGCAGGAAGATCGAAAGTTAGGGAAAGATGAGTTTAAGAGAATGGAAATGTGGAATCCCAAGTTTACAGCAATGCGTGAAATTGCATAGACATGAACAGCCATCAATCACTTAATTAATCCTCGCATTGAGTTCCTCAATGAGGTTAAAATTATATTAGATACACCAGTACAAATGTCTGGAGGTAGTACTTGCATCTCCTGTGTAAAGTTGTCATTAAAAGGGGGTTTCCCGATGTCGCTGATTGGCTGGAAATTCAGTAGTCATTGAAGTGATGTCTTGGGAAGCCCGTGGTTGGGCGTTGGATGAAGACGCGGAGTTGTGTGGGCTGGTTGAAGTTGAACAGGCACTCGAAGTCAGACTCCGGAGACACGGCGTTACAAAACTTAACTCAGAACACGGAACTGTCAAACGGAAAAGAAAAGAACTAAAGTTTGACGAGACTAGGTGTTGTTTCTTCTCATCGTGGCCAAGTAGCAGCAGGCGTGCAGGCCAAAGCACGCTGGAACCGCGCTCAAAGAACAGTGATGACTAAAAGCATGGCTAAAAGCTAAAG
The DNA here is from genome assembly GCF_963082965.1 of Carassius carassius. Taxonomy (NCBI): domain Eukaryota; kingdom Metazoa; phylum Chordata; class Actinopteri; order Cypriniformes; family Cyprinidae; genus Carassius; species Carassius carassius. The sequence continues at coordinate 26,950,861 of NC_081781.1, read as the reverse complement.
CTAGGAAACAAAGGAAACATACCTCCCTGCCTGCGGGTGTCGCTGTTGGACAGTGTTTTCTCTACTTCCTGTTGGCCTTCTGTAGCTAATCGTAGCTCGGTGTAGCTGTTTTTATTTTATTTTTTCTCTAGAATCTCTATCTTACTATCACTCTCTGTTTTTTAAAGTGGTAAAATATAACTTAATTCACACCATATTTCTGATATTATCGATCAATCTTATCAGATTAACTTTGTTCACTTTTATTTTATATCCATGAGTGCAGTACACCTGCAAAGCGTTAGCACTCGTTAGCTTGTCATTAGCGTTTTCATTCGTACCTATCGCTGTTTTCTTTTCTCGCTCCAGTTTTTTACAAGTTCATCAAACAACCGCAGTAAGAAGAATATTTCATCAAGCACGGTGAGTAATGGCTGCTCCTGTCATTGTTACTTGCACCTCTTGCCACATGTACAGTTTATCTATCTCTGTCGCAGATGAGGGATTCACATGTGATAAATGCAGGGAAATAGTTAGGCTGACAGAGAAGATTTCAGAATTAGAGACATGCAGCCAAACTTTAATTGAGGACAGTAAGAATGTTAGGGCTCTAGATACAACTTTGGATGCATTTAGCTCAGGGATTCCTGTACATTGTTCGGTTCAGGAAACAGAGCCCCTGCAGCAGGGCAACTGGGTGACGGTGAGGCATAGTAGTCGTGGGTCAAAACACCGCTCTTCTGTTCCGATCAAAACATTAAACAGGTTCTCCCCACTCAGTGATGCACCCACTGAGAAACCTGATGAAAGTGCTCTAGTTACTGGTGATTCTATTGTACGGAACGTGAATATAGAGACACCAGCCACCATAGTCAAATGTTTACCGGGAGCCAGAGCGCCTGACATCTTGGCAAATTTAAAAGTGCTGGCTAATGCTAAACGTAAATACAGTAAGTTTGTTATTCATGCCGGCGCTAATGATGTTCGACTTCGCCAGTCGGAGATCACTAAAAATAACATTAAAGAGGTGTGTGAACTTGCAAGCACGATGTCAGACACTGTAATATGCTCTGGTCCCCTCCCTGCTTACTGTGGTGATGAGATGCATAGCAGATTGTCATCACTCAATGGCTGGATGTCTAAGTGGTGCCCACAGAATTACATAGGCTTCATAGACAATTGGACGAGTTTTTGGGGCAGACCTGACCTGTTGAAAAGAGATGGTCCCTCCTGGGGTGGCGTCACTCTTCTCTCTAGAAATATGGCAAATAGTCTTAGTGTTTATACTTGACTAACTGGGGCCCAAGTCAGGAAGCAGACAGACTGGCTAAACCGACCGTCTGCTAGCTGCCTCCCGTCACAGAGGTCTGTTAATTCTCAACACATAGAGACTTTTTCACCTATATATTACACTATAGAGACTGTGTCTGTTCCCCGAACTAGTAAATACAAAAAACGTCCAAACCAAGTTAAGATTAACAATTTAATTGAGGTTAAACAAATAAAAAAACAGAAGCAATATGGATAAACAAATGATAAAGCTTGGCTTATTGAATATCAGATCCCTTTCTACAAAAACACTTTTTGTAAATAATATGATCACTGATCATAATATAGATGTACCCTGTTTGACAGAAACCTGGCTAAAACCTGATGATTACATTATTTTAAATGAGTCCACCCCCCAAGATTACTGTTATAAACATGAGCCGCGTCTAAAAGGCAAAAGTGGAGGTGTTGCTTCAATTTATAACAACGTTTTCAGGATTTCTCAGAGGGCAGGCTTCAAGTATAAATCTTTTGAAGAAATGGTGCTTCATATAATATTATCCAGAGAAACAAATGTTAATGATAAATCCCCTGTTATGTTTGTACTGGCTACTGTATACAGGCCACCAGGGCACCATACAGACTTTATTAAAGAGTTTGGTGATTTTACATCCGAGTTAGTTCTGGCTGCAGATAAAGTTTTAATAGTTGGTGATTTTAATATCCATGTTGATAATGAAAATGATGCATTGGGATCAGCATTTATAGACATTCTGAACTCTATTGGTGTTAGACAACACGTTTCAGGACCTACTCATTGTCGAAATCATACTCTAGATTTAATACTGTCACATGGAATTGATGTTGATAGTGTTTAAATTATTCAGCCAAATGATTCGCGCCCTTCTTGCCACTTCCCGCCGAAACGGGTGTGGCCCAACTTATAAAAGGAGCTCGAAAAGGCTGACTCACCTGATTTATTTCATCGCCGAAGTGAACCAGAGTGAATCGTACGCACGGCAGAGAACGCAGTACTCGTTCGCTCTTCTAGAGAGAACCGAGGTTACGTTAGTAACCGAGTACGTTCTCTTACGAGAGCTCTCTCGTACTGCATCTTAGCTAAGACGCTACGGGAACCCAATGTAAAACGCCGTGCACGTAGGGATCACACACCAATATACCTGAAGCAACGCCCAGGATTTACAGTGCACAGTCACCCGAGGGACTCACAGAGAGTCCAGGACAGGAAGGGGGAAAACCCTCCGTCCCATATCTAGCAGCATCCGCAGATGTGGCAATATGACATCACACAGCCGAGGCAAGGCCTGACCAATGTGGCAATGCGGGTCTTACGCAATACTGCCCATATAACAGTCGGCAGCGCATAACGCTCACGAACTCAGAGTTCCCCTCAGGGCCCTGATTCGACTATACCGACAGCAGCCTTGCTTGCAAGGCGGGAACCTCCAGGTTATAGAACCTGATAAATGTAGACGGCCAGGCCCAACCTGCCGCCATACATATATCCTGCAAGGAGATCCCAGTAGACCACGCCCACGACGAGGCGACGCCCCTTGTGGAGCGTGCTCTGACGCCAAGTGGGCACTGAAGGCCCCTGGAAGCATAAGCTAATGCTATGGCGTCAACTATCCATCTGGATAGAGTCTGTCTCGAAACAGCCATTCCCTTGGAACGTCCACTGAACGAGACAAACATCTGCTCAGTCTGTCGAAAGACAGCGGAGCGAGACACATAAGCTCTTAAAACCCTAACAGGGCAAAGAAGACTCGAGTCTCTATCCTCTCCTGACACCGACAGGGCAGACAGGGCAATAACCTGAGCCCGAAATGGCGTGTTGAGGGACTTCGGCACATAACCGTGCCTAGGTTTGAGTATGACCCTTGAGTCATTAGGCCCAAACTCCAAGCACGACTGGCTCACCGAGAGCGCGTGCAGGTCACCCACACGCTTCACTAAAGCGAGAGCCAACAAGAATACTGTCTTGAACGACAGATGCTGGAGGCTAATCGATTGGATAGGCTCAAAAGGGGGACCCTTCATGGCCTCCAAAACCGCCGCGAGGTCCCACATAGGGACTGACGGAGGTCTGGGAGGATTCAGCCTCCTAGCTCCACTAAGGAAGCGGATGATCAAATCGTTCCTTCCTATTGACTGACCGAGCGCTGTTTCAGAAAACGCTGCGATGGCCGCCACATAAACTTTGAGCGTGGATGGGGCTCTACCCTTATCCAACAGCTCCTGTAGGAAGGAGAGAACCTCCGTCACCTCACAACTAAGGGGTGAACATCCCCGAGCTGTGCACCAGCTGGAGAACACCGACCACTTCGAGGCATACAGCCGTCGTGTCGACGGAGCTCTAGCCTGAGTGATGGTATTTAGCACTCCCACTGCGAGATCAGCGGGTAACCGTTGAGCGCCCACACATGGAGGGACCACAACTCCGGTTGAGGGTGCCAAATCGAACCCCTGGCCTGCGAGAGGAGTGCGCTGCACCATGGGCGTTACGCCTGTGGCATTTGAGGCGGGGAGCGCGCTGATCACAGCGGGCAGATCGCTCCTCCTCGACCCCGTCCCGGTGCTTAACCGATTGGGGGAGGGCTGAGCGGGTCCCGTGGGACTCGTGATGTCTGCGAGTAACTGTGGGCTGCAAGTGTGCACATTTACCACTTTCGACTCGCTGTCTGCCTGGGCAGAGCGTACGTGCACGGGTTTCGTTTTTACAGAAACCACGCGCTGTGTGTGACATAGTGTATGTGGGCACTGAGGAGTGGGCACGTTTACTATGTGGCGCAGGTTACCAATCTGAGTCGATCTTATGTGCGCGAGCCCTGTGTGCTGGGCTTACATGTGGAGATGGGCACTGAGGAGTGGGCATCGTCACTACATTTATAGCACCATCGGAAACCAGAAATTACACCTTTTTTGGGAAATATCTGGGTAGCCGTGATAACGTTTTTTTTTTTTTTTTTTGTGCAGGCAAGCGGGCCACCGTACAGGCTTGCGTATTGCAAAAGACGCTGAAACAGTCACAATCCCTGGAACTGAAACAGCGGCGCGCTTATGTGAGAGTTCGGCCGCGGCGACTCGTACACCGGCGCTTTCCTAGGATGGCTTCGGGGCTCCCGGCCTCAACGTAATCCTCTGCTGCGGTCCCCGCGTTGCGGGGCGACAGCCGGTAGAGCGAGAACGGGGGCCTCGAGCTGCGTTGCTGAAGCTGTTGTGATAACGGCTTTTGTGTGCAGGCAAGCGGGCAACTGTGCAGGCTTGCGCGTTGCAGAAAACACTGAGACAGTCACAATTCCTGTAACTGAAACAGCGGCGCGCTTGGGTGAGAGTTTGGCCACAGCAGAACTCGTACACCGGCGCTTCGATGAAGCAGCCATCGTGTGTAGTGCAGACGCAGCCTGCTCAGCGGCAGAAAGGATTCGCGCGAGCAGAGGTGACGTCATGCAGCAGGCTTTAGATAGCAACACCGCATTCGTCCACCGTCCAGCAGAGGGCGGATAAAGGTGCGTCGCTATCGCCTGTTCCACCAGCGGAAGTGACTGGTAGTTCCTGTTTTTAGCATCATCCAGTGCGGAGAATGCTAGTGAGACAGACGAACGAGTTCGCGCTGAATATGGAGCGTTCCAAGCCTTTGCCACCTCTTTGTGAAGCTCAGGAAGAAATGAGGCGTGCTTTGAGAAGTACGCTCATCCGAAAGGAAACTACCATCCAGCCGGGAACGAGAGGGGGGGCACTGGTGCAGACCACTCGAGGCCGAGACTCGTCGCGGCCAGCGTGAGCACTCGCCTCGGCTCCTTCTCGATGTCAGCTCGTTTGCTGGGCTTCTGAGCAGAAGGCGCGAGATCCTCGGAGCTCGCCCAGCCCTCACTGCCCGAAGCTAGCAGAGAGCGCGTGTCCTCTTCCCCCGACGTGGCCCTGAGATCGACTTCCTCGGACGACGCGGCGGCAAACAGCGGGCGCTGCCCATCGGGAAGCAATGCAGGGGAGGCCGGAGGCCCTTATTGGTCTGATGTTGCATCAGCCTGCACTCGATAAGCTGTGCAGTTGCCGCAGAACAGCCAATGAGCGAGCGAGCCGTCTCGCCTATGGCTGTGTACTGCTGCAAATGCGCTTTACAATAATACAAAATTAAGGATAATTTTTTGCTTCAGTATTTCGTGAAAAGAGACTTTTCCAGTAGCGTCTTAGCTAAGACGCAGTACGAGGGAGCTCTCGTAAGAGAACAGTTTGACACCATGGTATAATGAGCATACTCGCACCATAAAGAGAGCAGCCCGAAAAATGGAGCGCAGCTGGAGGAAAACCAAACAAGAGGTATTTCGTATTGCTTGGCGGGAAAGTAACCTATCCTACATAAAACCATTAAAAACTGCTAGATCTGATTACTTTTCTTCTCTTTTAGAAGAAAACAAACATAACCCCAGGTATTTATTCAATACAGTGGCTAAATTAACGATAAATAAAGCCTCAACAAGTGTTGACATTTCCCAACACCACAGCAGTAATGACTTTATGAACTACTTTACTTCTAAAATCGATACTATTAGAGATAAAATTGCAACCATTCAGCCGTCAGCTACAGTATCACATCAGACAGTGCACTATAGACCCCCTGAGGAACAGTTCCACTCATTCTCTACTATAGGAGAGGAAGAATTGTATAAACTTGTTAAATCATCTAAACCAACAACATGTATGTTAGACCCTATACCATCTAAGCTCCTAAAAGAGGTGCTTCCAGAAGTCATAGATCCTCTTCTGACTATTATTAATTCCTCATTGTCATTAGGATATATCCCCAAAACTTTCAAACTGGGTGTTATTAAGCCTCTCATCAAAAAACCACAACTTGACCCCAAAGAACTAGTTAATTATAGACCAATCTCGAATCTCCCTTTTCTGTCCAAGATACTAGAAAAGGTGGTATCCTCACAATTATATTCCTTCTTAGAGAAAAATGGTATATGTGAGGATTTCCAGTCAGGATTTAGACCGTATCATAGTACTGAGACTGCTCTCCTTAGAGTTACAAATGATCTGCTCTTATCATCTGATCGTGGGTGTATCTCTCTATTAGTTTTATTGGATCTTAGTGCTGCGTTTGACACAATTGACCACAACATTCTTTTGCATAGACTTGAACACTTTGTTGGCATCAATGGAAGTACATTAGCATGGTTTAAATCGTACTTATATGACCGCCATCAGTTCGTAGCAGTGAATGAAGATGTATCATATCGATCACAAGTGCAGTATGGAGTACCTCAAGGCTCAGTACTAGGGCCGCTACTCTTCACACTTTATATGTTACCCTTGGGAGATATCATCAGGAAACATGGTGTAAGCTTTCACTGTTATACTGATGATACTCAGCTCTATATTTCTTTGTGGCCCGGTGAAACACACCAATTTGAAAAACTAATGGAATGCATTGTCGATATAAAAAACTGGATGACGAGTAATTTCTTACTGCTAAATTCTTAAAAAAACAGAGGTGTTAATTACAGGACCTAAAACTCCGCTTGTAATAACCTAGAACACTGTCTAAGACTTGATGGTTGCTCTGTCAATTCTTCGTCATCAGTTAGGAACATAGGTGTGCTATTTGATCGCAGTCTTTACTTAGAAAGCCACGTTTCTAGCATTTGTAAAACTGCATTTTTCCATCTCAAAAATATATCTAAATTACCGCCTATGCTCTCATTGTCAAATGCAGAAATGTTAATCCATGCATTTATGACCTCAAGGTTAGATTATTGTAATGCTTTATTGGGTGGTTGTTCTGCACGCTTAGTAAACAAACTACAGCTAGTCCAAAATACAGCAGCAAGAGTTCTTACTAGAACCAGGAAGTATGACCATATTAGCCCGGTCCTGTCAACACTGCACTGGCTCCCTATCAAACATCGTATAGATTTTAAAATATTGCTTATTACTTATAAAGCCCTGAATGGTTTAGCACCTCAGTATTTGAATGAGCTCCTTGTACATTATAATCCTCTACGTCCGCTACGTTCTCAAAACTCAGGCAATTTGATAATACCTAGAATATCAAAATCAACTGCGGGGGGCAGATCCTTTTCCTTTGGCGCCTAAACTCTGGAATAACCTACCTAACATTGTTCGGGAGGCAGACAAACTCTTGCAGTTTAAATCTAGATTAAATACCTATCTCTTTAACCTGGCTTACATTTAACATACTAATATCCTTTTAATATCCAAATCCGTTAAAGGATTTTTAGGCTGCATTAATTAGGTAAACCGGAAACACTTCCCATAACACCCTATGTACTTGCTACATCATTAGAAGAATGGCATCTACGCTAATATTTGTCTGTTTCTCTCTTATTCCGAGGTCACCGTAGCCACCTGATCCAGTCTGTATCCAGATCAGAGGGTCACTGCAGTCACCCGGATCCAGTACGTATCCAGACCAGATGGTGGATCAGCACCTAGAAAGGACCTCTATTGCCCTGAAAGACAGCGGAGACCAGGACAACTAGAGCCCCAGATACAGATCCCCTGTAAAGACCTTGTCTCAGAGGACCACCAGGAAAGACCACAGGAAATAGATGATTCTTCTGCACAATCTGACTTTGCTGCAGCCTGGAATTGAACTACTGGAATTGAACTACCATTCTGTCACCGATGGAGTTTCGGTTCCTTGCCGCTGTCGCCTCTGGCTTGCTTAGTTGGGGTCACTTCATCTACAGTGATATCGTTGACTTGATTGCAAATAAATGCACAGACACTATTTAACTGAAAAGAGATGACATCCCTGAATTCAATGATGAACTGCCTTTAACTATCACTTTGCATTATTGACACACTGTTTTCCTAATGAATGTTGTACAGTTGCTTTGACGCAGTGTATTTTGTTTAAAGCGCTATATAAATAAAGGTGACTTGACTTGACTTGACAAAGATACGAATTAAAAGCTAAAAGCTAAAAGCAAACTAAAAGCATACATGACTAATAGCAGAAGCAAAGCTAGCTAAAGCTAGCAAAAGCTTAACGCAAGCTAAAAGCTAAATTTTATGGTGTCCTGAGTATTTAAACTGGCCTGTTGGCCACACGTCAAATGTTGTCTTGACCAATCAGATATCGTCTTTTGCTCTGGGTATCATAAATCATGTGTTATCTTATCAAGCATGTGGTCTGAATTTTCCCGCTCTTGAAGGGTATAATTTTGGACATGATTCCTAGAACAAGAATATGACACATTTGACAAATAACTGATGGCCAGGACTGTTTCAAGCTAACAGATTCGAACACATACATACTAGACATGAATATGTACCCTTAAGCTATCCAATAGTTATTAAAAGACATACACAATAAGTGATTATAACATGATAGTCAAATGTGTGGGTTACATATAAATGAATATGGAGTGAAGCAATGGACTGATATTCATTTATAAGTCTTTTTGAGTCCATTTTGGTCCATATATATGTAGAAAAGACCGTTTCTGTGCCATTCTCTTGACCAAGATTTCTGTGGAGACCAGAGGTTAAAAGGCCCCCCCTTAGGAATTTCAGTCTGGTTCTGCTGGAGGAAGTCAATCCAAAGGATCTTGTGTAGTACTCTCATGGGTTTACATGTGACGTCCGGCGTTGCATCTCAATAACTTGCCCCAAATTTGACAATCTCTTCTCCGAATTGAAATTGTCAATAATTGTTCTAATGGTGTTAATGTCGAAAGCTGTTCTGTGAAAGAGTTGGTTGGTTGGTTAACTTGTTTCTGACTTGGCACTAGGACTGATTTATGACCTCTGGTTGCCTTCTTGAGGAATTTGGCTCATGTTTCAACCACAGTCCTGATCGACTCATTTATTTGTCTGATTCGGGTCAGATCCGCTACAGCAGTCTTTTGTGGTAGAAGTGATGGTTCTACCATACTTGTAACAAGAAGTAGAATTTACAATTTTGGCTATATGAAGTTTACACAAAACTAAATAATGATCTGAGATATCATCACTTGGCTGTATAATTTCAACACTATCAACATCAATTCCATGTGACAGTATTTAATCTAGAGTACGATTTCGACAATGAGTAAGTCCTGAAACATGTTGTCTAACCCCAATAGAGTTCAGAATGTCTATAAATTCTGATCCCAATGCATCTTTTTCATTATCAACATGGATATTAAAATCACCAACTATTAAAACTTTATCTGCAGCCAGAACTAACTCGGATGTAAAATCACCAACTTTTTATTAAAGTCTGTATGGTGCCCTGGTGGCCTGTATACAGTAGCCAGTACAAACATAACAGGGGATTTATCATTAACATTTGTTTCTTTGGGTAATGTTATATGAAGCACCATTACTTCAAAAGAGCCTTCATACCTGAAGCCCGCCCTCTGAGAAATCCTGAAAACATTTTTACAAATTGAAGCAACACCTCCCCCTTTGACTGTTGGACGCGGCTCATGTTAATAACAGTAATCTTGGGGGGTTGACTCATTTAAAATAATGTAATCATCAGGTTTTAGCCAGGTTTCTGTCAAACAGGGTACATCTATATTATGATCAGTGATCATATTATTTACAAAAAGTGTTTTCGTAGAAAGGGATCTGATATTCAATAAGCCAAGCTTTATCATTTGTTTATCCGTATTGCATCTTTTTTTTGTTTGTTGAACCTCAATTAAAATGTTACTCTTAACTTGTTTTGGACGTTTTTTGTATTTTTTAGTTCGAGGAACAGACAGTCTCTATAGTGTGATATCTAGGTGAAAGAGTCTCTATGTGCTGAGAATTAACTGACCTCTGTGACGTGAGGCAGCTAGCAGACTGTCAGTTTAGCCAGTTTGTCTGCTTCCTGACCTGGGCCCCAGTTAGTCAAGTATAAACTCTAAGACTATTTGCCATATTTCTAGAGAGAAGAGTGGTGCCACCCCAGGATGAATGAAGACCATCTCTTTCCAACAGGTCAGGTCTGCTCCAAAAGCTCGTCCAATTGTATATGAAACCTATGTTATTCTGCGGGCACCACTTAGAAATCCAGCCATTGAGTGATGACAATCTGCTATGGATCTCGTCACCACGGTAAGCAGGGAGGGGACCAGAGCATATTACAATGTCTGACATCCTGCTTGCAAGTTCACACACCTCTTTAATGTTATTTTTAGTGATCTCCGACTGGCGAAGTCGGACATCATTAGTGCCGGCATGAATAACAATCTTACTTTATTTACATATAGCATTAGCCAGCACTTTTAAATTTGTCAAGATGTCAGTCACTCTGGCTCCCGGTAAACATTTGACTATGGTGGCTGGTGTCTCTATATTCACGTTCTGTAAAATAGAATCACCAATAACTAGAGCGCTTTCATCAGGCTTTTCAGTGGGTGTATCACTGAGTGGGGAGAACCTGTTTAATGTTTTGATCGAAACAGAAGAGCGGTGTTTTGACCCACGACTATGCTGCCTCACTGTCACCCAGTTACCCTGCTGCAGGGGCTCTGTTGCCGGAACCGAACAATGTACAGAAATCCCTGAGCTAGATGCATCCAAAGCCCTATCTAGAGCCCTAACATTCTTACTGTCCTCAATTAAAGTTTGGAAGCGTGTCTCTAATTCTGAAATCTTCTCTGTCAGCCTAACTATTTCCCTGCATTTATGTGAATACCTCATCAGCGATAGAGATAGATAAACTGTACATGTGGCAAAAGGTGCTATTAACAATAGCAGAAGAAGCCATTACTCACCGTGGTTGATGAAATATTCTTACCACAGTTGTTTGATGAACTTGTGAAAAACTGGAATGAGAGAGAGTAGCGAGAGAGAGGAGGAGAAAAGAAAACCCCTTTCAACGACAACAAAGGGAACCCCCATTACACAGGCTAATCAAGTAACTTTACCTCCAGACATTTGTAATGGTGTATCTAATATAATTTTAACCTCATTGAGGAACTCAGTGTGAGGGTTAATGAAGTGAATGATGGCTGTTCATGTCTATTCAATTTCACGTATTGCCGTAAACTTGTGATTCCACATTTTATTCTCTTAAACTCATTCTTCCCTAACTTTCTATCTTCCTGCAACTTGTATGCATGTGTGAGTGCGTGTGCTTATGTGTTAGATTAGTTTATATGTCTTAGATTTATCTAATAAAGCCTTATTCATATGGAAAAGAGAAGTATCTTGTGTTTTGTGCTTACAAGTTAATGTCTTAAACTGCCGATCTTGTAACTGTGCTAATTAATAATGTTTTCACTATAGTTTGGATATCAATATCTAGTGCAGATTTGATGTTAAATGGATCGTTCACTTCATCGCAGGGCATCTCAGTGATCAGCTGTGAAACAGTGATTCTTTTCAAATTCCCTTAAAATCTTAAATGATTCCCTTTGAGCTAAATTGACCTGTTTCCCTTACATATTATGGTGGAGAGAATTGCGGGCAGTTTCATCTAAATTGTGAGCATTAACCAAGTTATTTAATCTTTTCTTTTGTTGTGGATATATAAGGAACTCCCGCACACTATCTTAACTTGCAAAATAAATTTTAATCGCACAACGTTTATGTCACACGACCTTCATCAGGAGTATACAAATGTTAAAATTCATCTCTTTTAAGATAAACACATGACCAATTAACAGAGCTCCATCTGCAAGTAATTAGGCTAATTGGGAATACATAATTAGCACCACATCATAAACAGTTACAAATTAATATGGTTACAACAATCAGTCAAAATCCCCCTATAGGTTAACAAAATCATCCAAAAAACACATAATCAACACATCGTCATCAAACAGCATCAAATTGTAATTCTAAACAGTTACAACAATCAGTCAGGCTCCATAGTCACACAAACTCATCGTGAATACATACTAAAACAACACCTCATTCAAAACAATTGCATGACTATAACATTACATTAAATAATGCTTCATCGTTCATACCCATAGGTGATAAAGTTTGAAGGGTGTAAATCCAAAACAATTCGCGTCTCTGTAGAAGTAATTCAATGTCTCCACCTCTAGGTGGCAAAGTTACTTTCTCAATCCCACAAAAGCGTAAAGAGGTTACATCATGATTCAAAGTTAAAAAGCCAGAGAATCAGAGACAGCGTGGTCACCAATGCTCGCATAGCCACATGGCTGATGACACTCCAAGGACGTGACGTCAAAGCACGCTATGCCCAAAACCACAAATCCTCCTTAGGCAATGGACTGGCAGGCTGCCAAAACTGCTCCGACGACACCCCAAATGCATTACCTGAACCTAAAGAACCTCCACAACCATCACAAACAAACCACAGAGGAGAACGTGTGTCAAGGGATGCCCACAGCATACCCCTGGCCACCACAACGGCTCCAACTGGGCCCTCACACATTACAATATGCAGAAATAGCAGCCATCCTCATTAACCTGCAAACTGCCGTGTCTCACGACATCAAAGAACTCCTCATCTGTACGGATTCAAACTATGCTCGACTAAGCTTCACATGCCACATACCAATATGGAAAAAGAATGGGTTCAAAACATCCAACAACAAACCTGTCAAGCATCAAGATCTCTTCCAAGCATACAACGACATAGTCACGAAACACGACATGCTCGTCTACTGGAAAAAGGTCCACGGTCACTCACAGCAAACAGGGTAAGACAAAGACTACAATGACCAAACTGATGCCCTTGCCAAAGCTGGCGCGCTACATGGTGATCCTTGGACTTTTAAACCCCTCCCACCCAGCCCATGTGTTTCTGTCATCACACGCCACCAGCATGCACAAGCCTTGAAGAACCCCACCTCCTCCCAAATCAGCATCTCACCCCAAATTTCCAATGAAGACATTATAACTCTCCAAACTTCGGATGCAGCCACCCAAAATATTGTTAATCACCTCTCTGACCCACAATCAAACCCCATAACCACCTCTGACCTTGCTGCTTCCTCTGACCTCCCGCATCTTAATGCACTCCTCACATGCTACATCTAAAACATGGCATACTGGTATATGCCCATGATGGTAAATGCCCACTTCACCCAAGCTTGTTGTCCCTCAGTGCCAACAAGGGGTAACAAATATTTCCACACCGTCGTCTGTGAATTCACCAAATGGCTAGAGTGCCTTCCTGCTCCCAATGATGCAGCTCAAACCACGGCCTGCCTCCTAATTAACCATATCTTTTCAAGATTTGGATGCCGCTGAAAGTCAACTCCGACCGCAGAACACATTTCATTGCCAAAATCATGCAGGAAGTCTGAAACTCCTGGGCATACAGGCCAAGATGCACATCAGCCACCACCCTATCACCTCTGGGCAAGTGGAGCGGTCCAACCGAACTGTGGTAAGCATGCTAAAGAAGTATTTGTCTGCAAACCAAAAGGATTGGGATATCAAGCTCCGGCTAGTGCTAATGGCTGTCAGAGCAACTCCTGACAAGTCCACCAGGGTGCCACCCTTCTAATGACAGGACGGCAACTGACATTCTCTTATTCTCAACTTGAGTCCACACAAGAACAACAGACTACACTAGGTATCAGTTCACAAGAAATGATGCTGATGTTCATGAAAGAATTCTTCAAAGGCAATGAAGAGGACAGGAAATGGGAAAAGAAAGACAAGTCAGATTCAGCATGACTAGAGGCGAAGCAAGGGAACAGCGACCACCTGGTACACATCAACCAAAGCAATAACCACCTCTCTCACACTCACCACCCTCAAAACACGACAAATAATGCTGCCATAACACCATTATCAAGGAAACAAGAGATTGAACCTGAATGCCTAGCAACAGATTCAGAACCTGATCCGACACATGTCAACTCATACCACGGAAACCTCCAACAACCAGAGGAGGAAACCACTCAAGTTACAGAAAGTGCCATCTTGGTTGTCTGTCACCCCTCCGAGCAACAGCAAACAAACCACAACACTCTACCTGTCACAACCCAAACTCCAGTTCCTCAACTTCTGGGTGACCTCATCGAGAAAGGTGTGGCAAGGAAGTTCTATCTCTCTATCACGCTAGAACACCATGTCAAACTAGAGACCCTAGTAGACATGGGAGCTGACATCATCCTAATGTCTACTCAGCTCTTAGAAGAAATTCAAGAAAGATCCAAAAGAACCAGTGGAGCCAGACTTCAAAAGTGTGCACTCAACGTTCAAGCCTATTCCCACACGGGACTGCAGTTGGAGCAGGTGGCTCCAATCCACCTGACCGTCGGACCAATGCGCCTTATACACCCTGTGTACATCTTGCCGTTGGACACATACCCCCTTCTCATCAGCAAAGACCTGCTGAATCACTTTGAGCCGTTAATAGACTTTAAGCACCTACAGATATGGGCCCAAGTTTGGGAGCCCCTTCAAAGTCAAGGGCCTCTCCGACGACTCTACAGTAGAAAAGCCTTATGCAGGGTTCAACGCTCAGCTCCAACAAATTCTGAACGAGGCAGACGCCATCCACACTGACACTGACCGGCAGGGACTTCACAAAGTCATCTATAAGTACAAAACCTCCTTTGCAAAAGACTCTTTGGACTGTGGACTCACCAACATCCACACGGTACACATACCAATGCACCCAAGTGCGCCACCAACTTTTGTGCAGCAGTACAAAATTCCAATTGCATCATATGAGCCTGTGCAGGAAATCATCGGCTCAATGTTGAAAACGGAGTCATCCGTCCTTGCAACAGCACCTATTCAGCCCCCATATGGCCAGTCCTGAAACCCAACGGCAAATGGAGGCCCACCATAGACTATCGTAAGTTGTACCAACAGGTGCCCTTATCACGATGGTGCATGACACAGCTGGACCAAGAAATTCCAAAAATCAAAGGTGCAACAATTCTGTCAACTCTGGATGTCACTTCAGGATTCTGGACAATTCCTGTGCACCCAGAGGACCAACACAAACTGGCATTCACCTTTGGGAACCGACAAAAGTTGCTGTTGCTCTGCACAGTGTGTGCCATTCAACGTTTCTCAAACTACATTGGTGCCCAAAAGGTCATCATAGAGACATGCCAGCAACCTGTAACTTTCCTTAACAGCCAGAGAATCAGAGACGGCGTGGTCGCCAATGCTCGCATAGCCACATGGCTGATGACACTCGAAGGACGTCGAAGCACGCTATGCCCAAAACCACAAATCCTCCTTAGGCAATGGACTGGCAGGCTGCCAAAACTGCTCCGACGACACCCCAAATGCATTTATGCATTTATTGGCGCCATGGTTCCGGACACCATGGTGCCAAAGCCACTTATGAAACGCTAAGACAAGTGGCATACTGGCCTGGCATGCAGCAAGATGTAGCAGCGTATGTAAAAGGGTGCCTGGCGTGTTGTCAATTCCAACCTGTGAACCCGAACAACAGAGCACTACTACAGCGAAAAGGAATGTCCTTCCCATGGTAAGACCTCCACATTGACTGGGTCGGACCCCTACCAAGGTCAACAAGAGGTAACAAATATTTCCTCACTGTCGTCTGTGAATTCACCAAATGGCTAGAGTGCCTTCCAGCTCCCAATGATACAGCTCAAACCACGGCCTGCCTCCTAATTAACCATATCTTTTCAAGATTTGGACTGCCGCTGAAAGTCAATTCTGACCGCAGAACACATTTCACTGCCAAAATCGAGCACAAAAAATGTATGATTTTTTTAATTTGCATATTGTGTTCTTTTCTGACTTCTAGTTTTTTTCTCTTCCTTTATGGAAATGGATATTTTGGCACAGTATGAGATTAAGATACCTAACTCGTGTTGGTTAAATACGTAACGAATTCGGACACTGACAAAGAAGTTGTTGATTTTTTGGAACAGTATGGCGCTGTATCCAAATTTGAAGTTGTCCAATATCCTGATAGTGTTTTCCATAATTGTATGATTGTTGAGTTTGAGTCTGGAAATACATTGGTTGGGTTGTACAAAATCCTACCGTATGTATATATTTGTCAAACTGGAAAAGTGACATATGAGATCGAAGAGCTGTCAATCGCTTGTTCGAATTTGGAGACTGAAGTTAAAACGCAAAGTTATCTTAGCGACTTGAAGAATGTAGCTAAGTTTACAGGTCAGAATTACACCGATGTTCTTAAAAATGTGATGTCTCTGCTGGGGCAGTCTGTCAGCAAGCTCGAGCCGGGACCCTCACAACTGAAGACTCCTGATGGTGCCGTTGTGACATCTGGAGCAGATGTTCCAGAGCCAGTCCCTGAGGGGAAACAACAACGAGTCTGCCTTGATTCAGCTGCCACGTACATGCCACAACCTTCAAGGCCAGCTATGCTGGACATTAATCCACCACAGGTACGTTATGTGGTTGAGCACATTATGAAAAGTGATGACACTGCAATGCATGCTTCCTCTCAAAGACTCCTCTCAAGGACGAATTCCAAGACCACAACATGAGATTGATTATGAAACTTGGTGCTCTGGCGTTACACTTCTGTTGAAAGATCCCGCTGTTTCAGATCTGCAGCATACCAGGAAGATATTGGACAGTTTGTTACCTCCAGCGGCAGATATGGTGAAACATCTTCGACCAGAATCGGCCCCTTCAAGCTATCTCCAAATCCTTGACTCTGCTTATGGAACCGTCCAAGATGGAGATGAACTCTATGCTAAGTTTATGGAGATGTTTCAGGACGCCGGCGAAAAGCTCTCAGGTTATTTACAGCGCTTGCAAGTGGCACTGAGCCTGGCTGTGAAGAGAGATGGAGTTTTACCAAAAGATGTTAATAGACACCTGTTAAATCAATTCTGTCGTGGCTGTTGGGACAATGCGCTCATTTCTGATCTCCGGCTGAAACAGCGTAAGTCTGATCCACCAACCTTCGCTGAGTTTCTGCTATTGCTCAGAACAGAGGAGGATTGGAATATTGCTAAGGCCCAGCGCATGAAGCAACATCTTGGCGCTAGTAAGCCTCGAGCAAGTGCACATGCTCAATATGCCTATGTAGCAGAAGAGAAAAGCTTTGATCGACTAACTACTATCACCCAACAGCTTGCACAACAGTTAGCAGACATACAAAAACAGCTGAATGCCCTCACAGCTGCCCAGTCTGGCCAAAAGCAATCTGGGTCTGAGAAATTAAACCGCATCAGTAAGTCCACTCAGCCCTCAACCCCTGTGTCACAGCTCTCTTATCGGGGTGCATCCTTAGGCCCTAAGCCAGGTTATTGTTATAATTGCGGTGAAGATGTGCATATAAGACCAAATTGTGACAATCAGTCTAATTCTTCACTTGTTGCATCCAAAAAGAAACAGTTCAGTGACAAGCAGAAAAGTGGCAAAAAGCAAACCCTCACAGTGACCCGACGTTAAAGTAGATCGGGTTCTCGTTGAGGGACGAAAGGGAACTGTAGAGAACAGACAAAGTTCCACCACGCAGCCACCGATAAGATGCACCAATTTGTCACATGCAGCCCCTGCTAGGACAAGCCCATTTCCACCTGGGTTGATTGGGTCAAGATGCACAGCTCAAGTAGAAATTGCTGGTCAAAATTTCCAATGCTTACTAGACACTGGGTCACAAGTTACAACAATCCCCGTCTCAATGTACCATCAACACTTCTCACATCTTCCTGTGAAGTCATTGGATGATTTGTTGCAAGTAAAGGGAGCTGGAGGCCAAGATGTCCAATATGTGGGCTACATAGAAGTGACTATTACTTTTCCTAAAGAGTTCATTGGTACTGATATGGATGTGTGTACCTTGGTACTTGTGGTTCCAGATGCTCAAAGTGGGTTCCAGTATCACGTCCTCATTGGAATGAACACCCTTGAGTCACTGTACAACAAGCATTTGGAGAGTGACAGTGTCAATAATAAACTTATCAAGCATGGCTACAGAGCCCTGCTTCAGTTGCTCCAGTTACGGAACCAGCAGGCCCAAGGTTCACGTGAAGGTGTTGTAAGATTGGCCAGTAAGTCACCTGTCAGTGTTCCAGCAGGCCATACTTTGGTTGTCGAAGGTTCTGTTAACACCAGCATACCATTAGCTGGTGACTGGGCACTAGTAGAGCAGCCAGCTACTTCCTTGCCTGGGGCTTTATGTGTGAAAAGTTGTCTTGTGTCCTTGTCAACCCAAGTACCCTATAAGGTCCCCGTGGTCATTTCAAATGAATCGGAACAATCTGTAACAATTCCATCACTTAGTATTATTGCTGAAGCTGCAACAGTGCCACAGATACTCTCCCATCATGTCATATTTGACTGTTCAAAGAACGCAGATAATTTAGATTTACATTTTGACTTTGGCGATTCTCCCATCCCTCCGGATTGGAGGGAGAGGGTCATCGAAAAACTCAGAGCTATGCCGGAAGTGTTTTCTCAACATGATTTGGACTTTGGTCGTACGGATCGAGTAAAGCATCATATCCGTCTTCATGATGAGACTTCAAACAAACACCGTGCACGTCCTATCCATCCAAATGATATTGAAGCAGTCCGCAATCATTTGCGGGATTTGTTAGCGACGGGAGTAATAAGAGAATCGTAGTCCCCATTTTCCACACCGATTGTAGTCGTCCGGAAGAAGAATGGTGATGTTCGCCTTTGCATCGGTTATCGTAAATTGAACCTGCAAACGATAAAAGATGCTTACGCGTTACCAAATTTAGAAGAATCCTTCTCTGCACTCACTGGTTCGTGTTGGTTTAGTGTACTTGATCTAAAGTCCGGATATTATCAGATCGACATGGAAGAGGATGATAAGGCTAAAACTGTATTTGTTACCCCTCTTGGGTTTTGGGAATTTAATAGGATGCCTCAAGGCGTGACAAATGCATTAAGTACTTTTCAACGCCTTATGGAGAAATGCATGGGTGATTTACATTTGAAAGAGGTTCTAGTATTTCTGGATGATCTTATTGTCTTCTCTAATTCCCTAGAAGAACATGAGAGTCGTCTACTGAGAGTGCTTCATCGACTCCGAGACTATGGATTGAAATTGTCGCCGGAGAAGTGTACGTTTTTCCAATCTTCAGTGCGTTATCTTGGCCATGTGGTCTCTGAACACGGAGTAGAAACGGATCCGGAGAAAATAAGTGCTTTAAAATCCTGGCCAGTTCCTCGAACATTAAAAGAACTGCACTCGTTTCTTGGATTTGCGGGTTATTACCGCAGATTCATAAATGGCTATGCTGCCCTGGTCAAGCCTTTGAATGATTTGACGAAAGGTTACATCCCTGTTCGTCGTAATCACAGTAAACATCCCGCTGCTGTTAAGAGACTGGATGCAAAACAACTCTTCAATGAGAGATGGACAGCTCAATGTCAATCTGCTTTCGACACCTTAATTGACAAGTTGACAACTGCCCCGGTGCTCGGATTTGCTAATCCCAGTCAACCATACATCTTGTATACAGACGCCAGCACCATCGGCCTCGGAGCTGCGCTATATCAGGAGCAAGAGGGAAAGCTTCGTGTTATAGCTTATGCAAGCCGTGGGTTGTCCTCCAGTGAAGCTAGATATCCAGCCCATAAACTCGAATTTTTGGCTTTGAAATGGAGTGTAACTGAGAAATTTCATGACTATCTCTATGGTGCCAGCTTTATTGTCATTACAGATAACAACCCGCTGACATACATCTTGACATCTGCCAAGTTAGATGCTGCTAGTCACCGATGGCTGGCTCATTTGGCCACTTATGACTTTAAATTGCAATATCGTGCTGGTAGCCAAAATAGAGATGCTGATGCTCTCTCCAGAAGGCCACATCTTCAGTCACCTGATACTTGCGTCAAGACAGAGTGGGAAATGGTGCAGCAGTTTACCAGGGATCGGCAGGATGTTGAACATTTGTCTTTCCAGCTTGTGTTGCCAGAAGCATTACGCCCTGTGGTTCTAAGGAGCCTCCATAATGATATGGGTCACAAGGGCGTGGAGAGAACACTTGACCTGGTCCGATCTCGTTTTTTCTGGCCACGTATGTCTGCAGATGTCGAAGCCAGGATTAAGACCTGCGATCGTTGCATTCGACGGAAAGCTTTGCCAGAACAAGAGGCACCCTTAGTAAATATCCAGACCAGTCGACCACTTGAGCTGTTATGTATGGACTATCTATCGCTTGAACCTGATAAGAGTAATACCAAAGATATCTTGGTCCTTACTGATCATTTCACTAAGTACGCCATGGCTTTTCCAACTGCCAATCAACAGGCGAAGACTGTTGCGAAGTGCTTGTGGGAGAATTTTATCGTGCATTATGGGTTCCCTGAGTGCCTACATACAGACCAAGGGCCTAATTTCGAGAGTCACCTGATTAAGGAACTCTGTGCAATAGCTGGCATTAAGAAGAGCCACACTACACCTTACCATCCTCGTGGGAACCCAGTTGAGAGGTTTAACAGGACGTTGCTTAGCATGTTGGGTACATTGGACCCAGAGCAGAAGATAAGGTGGAAGGAGTACGTTAAGCCACTCGTTCATGCTTATAATTGTACCCGAAATGAAACCACTGGTTTTACTCCATATGAACGATGTTCGGCCGTTGTCCAAGACTCCCTGTGGACCTAGCTTTCAACTTGCCTGTCCGGGGGCCATACCCTCGTTCGCACTCTCAATATGTGCGAAACCTGCATTCTCGGCTGGAAGAGAGTAACCAGTTGGCTTTTAAGAATTCTGTGAAGTCTGCGAAAAGAAACAAGGCTAGATTTGATCAAAGGGTGAGGCCAGTCCATCTGGAAGAGGGGGATCGCGTGCTTGTCCGTAACATAAGGCTCAGAGGCAAGCATAAATTGGAGGATAAATGGGAAAAAGACATTTACGTTGTGATTAGATTGGGTGGCGATCTTCCTTTTATTCTGTGAAACCTGAGACTGATCTAAATGGAAAAGTATGTACTTTGCATCGGGACCTTCTTCTTCCTTGTGGGTTCCTCCCGCCAAGTAAAGAACCGGTATCGCAAGTAGATGTTCCTGCTCGTAGGCCCCAAACCCGAAGTCAGCAGAGACCGGTTGGGGACCTGGAGGAGAGTCTGGATGAGGATGAGGAGGAATGGTGTTCTTCCAAACTCCCAGTTTTACCCACTGTGCAGTTCGGTGTTGAAGGTACACTTCCTGCTCGGTCAACCATCAGTATCCCGGAACAGTTGGTTCCTTTACCTGTTGAAGGGGAAACGTCTCTATCGGTGGCTGCCGTGGATCAATCTATGATCATGGCGGGAGTCGTTTCTGAAGGGGATGTTGAGTTGGAACTGGAATTAGATCGTTTACCTGAGCCTGAACCAGTTTCTGAGAGGTGTCCGCCTGTGGGAGATTCAGAGCTTGACGTCTCAGTAGAGACATCACTCGAGCCCATTCTTCTATCGCCTTGCCCCGCTAACGTACCTTCTGTGGTTTCTGAGTCCGTGGATGATTTAACCGGGCAGCCTGTTCGTCGTTCTGTTCGACGGCGTCAATTGCCTTCGCGCTTCCAGTATGCTGCCCTGGGTAAACCATTGATCTCGGTAGTGCAATCTTTGTTCCACAGTTTAGCAGATGCATATGGGGAAGTTTTTACCAAGCCTGTGTCTAAGCCGATATGTACTCGGGTTCATGTTGTTTAGCATGCTCGGGAGTTGCATGGTTTTAAGGGGGGAGGGTGTAACCAAGATCATACATCCTGAATAGGATTTCTTAGTTATTAATTTAATAATTTTTCTCCTATCTGCATATTGGTTCTCCTGGTTAAATCTCGCGATGCTTTGTCATACTTTTCGCGAGTCTCTGCGTCCAATCACGTGACGGCGTGAGGTCACGTGACCTGCCGCCGTTTACAGGAAGTATGCAGAGGTAGGGAGCATGGCAGACCCAGTGAGACGCCGATGTGGGTAGAGCTGCAGGTCAGTTAGAGTGATTCTGATGTTTTCCGTTATGTGATGATCCTACTTGGCATTTATGGATTGTGTGTGTGTTACGATCTCAGGAGCCGTTTACAGTGACCTAAGCTGTAGTAAATGAATATATGTGAGGAGTGTGATTTATGAATTGGTGAGTGTTGTGAATTGTTAC
Source organism: Carassius carassius (assembly GCF_963082965.1). Lineage (NCBI taxonomy): Eukaryota > Metazoa > Chordata > Actinopteri > Cypriniformes > Cyprinidae > Carassius > Carassius carassius. The sequence continues at coordinate 26,928,613 of NC_081781.1, read as the reverse complement.
TGTTCGTCTAGCTGCTATCTCAGTGGTATTAGATCTGTGTTTTACTCATTCATCGACATCTTAGTGTTATACACTTATAAGGAAATCTATCTGTGCCGAAATTAATATGTTATACTTTGTGGCACTAAGCACTTTATATTTGATCTGGAATATGATTATATTTCTTTCTTTTGTACTGTTTGTATCTAGTTGAAACATTCAGATTACTTTTTGTCTAATGTTTATTAGGACTTTGGATGTGATTTATGGTTTATATTGTATATTTTTATACTTTTTGGGAACTTGTATATCTAATTTGTTTATAGTACAAATAGTGCTATTTAACTGAATGTGTGCACATTGAATTGTTTTTTGTATGAATTGATTTTTGTTTATTTATTTAATTGAAATGATGGCTTTGTGTTAACCAGGCCAGGTGATTTTGATGGCGAGCTAACCAAAGGAGCAGGCCTCAAGCCTGTGAGCCCATATAGAGACTGATTTTACACAGTCTGAAGACTGAGCTACTCCTGCTAGCCGGTAGGGGGCTCCTTGCAGCCCATGAACTTATTCCCCCACACCGCTCCTACTCATTGCCCACTGCAGTACACCTCATCCCTTTCAAAAACTATTTCACTGTAAACCCTCTGGACCCTGATATCCATATCCAGTGTGGGTTTAATGAACTATGGGTGTGTGGGGATATTGTACAAATGGACTGATGATGACTTGAACTATGAACTGATATGGGTCGTAGTTATTAGATGATTGCCTGATCATGTTGACATTGTGACGTACATGAATTTATTGTTTTTTCCCATTTGTTTATGAATGGCCATTCAAATTTAATGTTTTAGTGTTTGTTTGTTTTGTTGTAGTTTGAAAATATATGTATTATATCCTATATGGTTTTCTTGATCTCAATTTGTCAACTCTCTCCCAGAGTCGTTTATTAGAATCTTCTGATCGATTAATCTGCAATATGGAAGTTTTATAATCTTCTCGAGTATTATTAGCACACATATGGTACACAGAGTCCCGTTAGTTACCCGTCATGGCACTCTCGCAACCAATCAAATAACTATAACCATGCAGTTGTACGTAGATCCTCCATACCGATGATTTAGCTTTCGATCACCTATCAGGCGACGAATCTCAAACAGAATGCGAAAATCTACAAAATATTTCAAACAACACTCCGTTACCCTTGATCCTGAGTCGAAACAAAGTATCAAGGAGGATGGAACTCAGCTGATTAATTTGACCCCCATCAACATGGCTTTAAAGGCAAACACTTGTTTTCCGCCACTCAGTTCTCCCATAATTCGTGCCTGGTCGGACGCGGACACCGCTCTGTGCGCCTATACTGTCATTAACTACATCATAATGCTTATGGTCCGTCCTCCTCTACCAAAGGATTAAAGCAGAACCAGATCCCGAATCTGAGAACTCGACCAATTTAATTGAGATTACGCCTTTACCTGTGCGTCGCACCACCAAAACTAGGGTATTCAAGAAAGCCACCATCATCATCATAATTGTTAACCTGTCGCGCCACAGGCCAAGAATATTCTCAAAAGCAAAATCTTGCACCAGAACTCAGCTGGTGGAGTGTTGTGTTGTGTTTGTATGTGTGGTTGTCTCTCTCTCTGCCTATTTTCACCAGCGGCGCTTGCCGATGTCCTCACCTGGAACATCACCGATCGAAAGGAGGAATATGTAGGATTATCCTTGAACAGTCCATTTCAGTAAAGAAACCAGCACTGCATTCCACAGTTCTGAATGATTCCCCATCTAACAATAAGTGTGCATAAAACACAGTCATAGTGCCAAGATGGCTAAAGGAGATGTCACCCCCCCTTTCCCTTTTGTGCCAGTCTAATCTCATACCAGCGATGCCAGGACAGCAGGAAATGATTTCTCTTTGTTCCCCAAACTTAAGACCAAATGGCCAAGAAACCCTGTGGTGACCCCAATGCATAAATCCCCAGCCTTATCAGGAAAGGAAGGATGAACCAGGGAACACCTCCTTTCTGCAGCTGTAAATTCCAGGGCCCATATTCATAAAGATTCTAAGAATCCTCTCAGAGGATCCTACTTTTACGTAGGAGTCTTATCTTAAGAGCGATTCGGGACCTATCTGAGAGCAACTCTGAGTAAGGAAAAGACAAAAACTTTCATCTTAGTGAGGAGGCGGGGTTGACCCCATTGCTACGTATGACACAATCTTTTGAAGACTGTGATTGGTTGGTTGTCCAAGAAAGAAAAAAAGAGTGATTTTAAGTATAGGGTCTATTCTAATTCTCACTTTGAATTTACATGCGTAATTTTTCCTATTTGAACGTTCTCTCTCTCTCTCTCTCTCTCACACACACACACACACACACACACACACATGTGTGTATATAAATCTTTTTTTTTTATTTACCATAATTTTAATTTCCTATAAGGTATTTGATTGGCTTAGAATGATAAAAATTGTTCCACTCTTTCCAAGTGATTGCTGTTCTATTTAAGTGGTGGTTTGAATGTTGGTTTTAATGTATCAAACATGGAATCAAAACCAAGAAGGGCGAGAAAGCCAAACTGGACAGAGGAACAGTGTTTACTGTTAGCCCAGTTAGTGGATGAACACAAGGCCATTCTTAAAGGAAAATTCGGGCCCGGTGTCACAGCAAGGCACAAGAAGCAGATATGGGAGCGTATAGCACAAACTATTAACGGTTCATTCCCCCTGCTTGTGCACACCTATAAGGCTGCTATATTCATAAATGCAGTTTTTTGAGCCTGAAAGGTGGGAATGTCCAGTGGTAACGAAATGAACTGCGACACAATAAGATGTTCTGAAAGTGCTGTAATTGTTTGTCTGATCACTCTGCTTACAGAAGGTTGTGACAGACCCAAATCATCATATTGCATTGTTGCATTTTCCCAGTTGCCAAATATCGTAATGTAGTGATTACTTTAATTTCTGGCGCCATGGCATTTCTGCGCTGTGTCGGAGATGCTAGCACGTCTCTAATAAGACCAGTCACAAACATGATCCCTGCACTATCTAATCTATAGCATCTTATTAACTCACTGTCATCCATTTTCTGTAACACATTTCTTCTGTCTCTTCCTCTTTCTGCCATTTTCTCCTCTGCTAAAGAAACTCTTAAGCCTCTTAAAAGTCCTCGTCTGTGCTCCTTACAAGTTTGACCTTAAGACCTCTTTTAAGGGTTAATATTTCTTTCTGAATTACTTTTTGCTTTACTAGGATTTTTTCTTTAATTTTAAGAGTAAACGCCCAGCTTTCTAAGAATTTTCTTAGAATTTTGTCACTAGGAGCTACTTTTTGCATTAAGATTCTTTATGAATACGGGCCCAGAGACTTTGTCTCCAAAACCAGTAGACTGAAATTTAACCCACTTTAATACAAACAACGGTCTCCAAATTGCTTCCAATAAGCTAAATTGATTACAAGTATTTACATCACAAGTATCATGTATGTTTTATATAACCTGTGGAATTATTTCTGTGTGTTTAACTTTCATTACAGCCTATTCGTAGGGTTTTCTACCTCAGTTATAGGAACTAATCACCAGAAGTTGCCTCATACACGTGTATTCTCTGTATTATGCATGCTTTATATTACTCAAGTTATATAACTTCAAGTCAAACACTTATCACAGCTAAATCCTTATTTACTTCCACCTCAACTATGGGAAGTATACAGTACAGACCAAAAGTTTGGACACACCTTCTCATTCAAAGAGTTTTCTTTATTTTCATGACTATTAAAATTGTAGAGTCACACTGAAGGCATCAAGGGCTATTTGACCAAGAAGGAGAGTGATGGGGTGCTGTGCCAGATGACCTGGCCTCCACAGTCACCAGACCTGAACCCAATCGAGATGGTTTAGGGGTGAGCTGGACCGTAGACAGAAGGCAAAAGGGCCAACAAGTGCTAAGCATCTCTCGGGGAACTCCTTCAAGACTGTTGGAAGACCATTTCAGGTGACTACCTCTTGAAGCTCATCAAGAGAATGCCAAGAGTGTGCAAAGCAGTAATCAAAGCAAAAGCTGGCTACTTTGAAGAACCTAGAATATGACATATTTTCAGTTGTTTCACACTTTTTTGTTATGTATATAATTCAATATATAATTCCACATGTGTTAATTCATAGTTTTGATGCCCTCAGTGTGAATCTACAATTTTCATAGTCATGAAAATAAAGAAAACTCTTTGAATGAGAAGGTGTGTCCAAACTTTTGGTCTGTACTGTATGTATTTTTGTACCTACTTGATGGCTAAATGATTTCTAGAATTTTGATATGAAGTAGATGTGTGTAGGATGCACCATATTTAAACTTTTAACTTTGCTTATTAAAGCGTTTAAATAAACTCTCAGGAGTTTGGACACATGCGATCATGTGGACATTACGCTAATTACATGCAAGAACCAGAGAACGGGGCATAGGTCCTGCCCAAGACAATATGTGCTAGGGTAAAAACTAGGGTAATCAAGAAAGCCACCATCATCATCATAATTGTTAACCTGTCGGTGAATTGATAAAATACCCTAATCTCAATTTATCGGTGGACGAATAGATGATAAAGTGTTAAATATTAATTCTGAATAATTTTCATACTAATTCGGTTCTTATTCACTGTAATTCAATCCCCTTTGAGTTATATTGATCTTAATTCCCGAATTAATCTTACAAATGATACAGATTAAGTTAATAGAACTGAGTGCGAAGTTATGAGGCAGATATGTTTATTATTGAAGTCTGTGTTCTTATAATGTAAATGTAATACAGTTTAACTGCAAATGAGTATTCTTCTGTTGTATAAAGTGAACACTTATAAAATGTACAGTTATTACAAAAATACTCTTTTGATAAGAGGACAAAGATGACAGGTGTCTAAATGAAGAAGTGCAGACATGATTGATAACAGACCAAACATGGGGTTTAAAGGGAGAATGTTTGTTTTTGGTTTCATACAAACTTTGTTAAGTTCATGTTTGAAAAAATATGTGAGGATACATTTATGTGAAAACAGACCGTTGAAGATTATGTGACTTCATGTAATCCAAAAGTGGATATAACCTGTGCTTCAATGCAAAGCAGACAAAAATAACAGAAAATAATTCACGATTGCAGATACAAAGTTAAAATGAAGTTGACAATAAATATAATCTGAGTGAATGGAGAATGAGAAACTGTCATCCTGCGCCACTGATTTCTCTGTAATATTTCTAATATTTCCAGAACACTCCTATCAGAGGATTATCTATATATCTCCCAGCGGAGACCTAGCTACACTTGCTTATTACTTATAAAGACCTGAATGGTTTAGCACCTCAGTATTTGAATGAGCTCCTGTTACATTATAATCCTCCACATGCACTGCATTCTCAAAACTCAGGCAATTTGATAATACATTGAATATCAAAAACCACCAGGACAAGACCACAGGAAACAGATGATTTTTATGCACAATCTGACTTTGCTGCAGCCTGGAATTGAACTGCTGATTTCGTCTGGTCAGAGGAGAACTGGCCCCCCAACTGAGTCAGGTTTCTCCCAAGGTTTTTTTTTCTCCATTCTGTCACTGATGGAGTTTTGGTTCCTTGCCGCTGTCGCCTCCCGCTTGCTTAGTTGGGGTCACCATCTACAGCGATATTGATCTACATCTACAAACGACTTGATTGCAAATGAATGCACAGACACTATTTAAACTGAACAGAGATGACATCACTGAATTCAGTGATGAACTGCCTTTAACTGTCATTTTGCATTATTGACACACTATTTTCCTAATGAATGTTGTTCAGTTGTTTTGACTGAATGTATTTTGTTTAAAGCGCTATATAAATAAAGGTGACTTAATAAGAGAAAGAAATATGATGTAATGCTTGTGCAAGGAACACACAGTGATGCTCGAAATGAGAATGACTGGACAATGGAATGGTATGGGCAAATAATTTTAAGTCATAAAAGTTCAGTGAGTGGTCCTTTGTCAAAAACATTTCAGGCCTTAACAACTATTGAAAATTAGAGCAAAATTTGAGAAGTTCATTTTGGTTTTTGTGAATATTTATGCACCTGTTCTTGGTCCTTAGAGAATTGGTTTCATAAATATGTGGAATAATACTGTCTCTATTCTTAAACAAGATGAGTATATGTTTATGGGAGGGGATTTTAACTGCACAGAAAATTATAAAGTAGATAGAAATCATAAGGAGCCCCATATAGCATTGCAGCATTAAATATTGAAATACATTGCTGAAAATGATCTTTATGATATTTGGAGAATCTTGCAAAAAAATGAAAGGCAATACACATGAGCACAAGAGAGAACTGTATTACTTTGGCTAGACTGTATAGGTTTTATTGTTTAAGCATCATTTTAATGTTGTAAAGAAATGTAAATTTTACCTGTAAGTTTTTCAGACCACTGTCTAGTTGATTGTAATTTTTATATAGCAAATATAAAATTTAAAAGTGCTTATTGGCATTTTAATGCTTCTTTGTTACAGGATAAGTTTTTTTTATCGAAATATTTACTTTTTTTGGAAACAGTTTGGTTCTAGAAAACATGAATATAAATCGGACAGTGGTGGGATTGTGGTAAAGTGGAAATACAGCAACTATGCCACCAGTACACTTTCAATGTTTCTAGAGATATTTCCCAGTCAATGAGAGACCTAGAAGTTAAAATAAAAACATTTAATAGTGGGTACAGGAAATCAGGAGCATACTGAGCTCCTTAAAGCAAAAAGGAAGACCTTTTGGATGACCTTTTGGATGTTAAAGCACAGGGGGCATTGGTTCGCTCTTGTTTACAGAGTGTCGAGGAGATGGATGGCCCAACCAGGTTCTTCTTTGGTCTAGAGAAAAAGAATGGACAAAGTCGATATATTCATTCGATAACTGGAATAGATATAACAGAGCGAGATGAAATTAGGAAAAGGGCTGTGTTATTCTATTCAGAATTGTATAAGAGTGAATGAGTAAGTGGATGAGTCAGCCAGTTCATTTAATACAGTACTGTCGAAAGTGCCATTAGAAGCGAATGCTGAACTTCAGAGGCACATTTCAACAGGAGAATTGCAGAATGTACTGCAGAGCATGAAATGTGGCAGGGCACCTGGAATGGATGGTCTCCCTGTTGAATTTTACAGGACTTTTTGGCCCATAATAGGAAATGATTTGTTTGCAGTACTCAATGAAAGTCTGGTTGAGGGCTTGCTACCACTGAGTTGCAGAAGAGCAGTCATAACTCTTCTCCCTAAGAATGGAGATTTGAAGGATATAAAGAACTGGCGACCTGTTTCACTTCTGTGTACGGATTTAAATATTTTATTTAAAGTTTTGGCCTTAAGACTGAGGGAGGTGGATGGTTTGGTCATTCATCATGATCAGACTTACTGTGTACCTAATAGGTCAATCTTTGATAATGTATTTTTTAATTTGGAAATTTTAGACATCTCTAGGTTATTGGACTTAAATACTGGTCTTATTTCTATAGATCAGGAAAAGGCATTTGACCGAGTGGAACACAGATACTGTAATGATGAGACAGAGACGTTCGGATCCATGTGCAGAACTTTAATGATGAGAATGGTCGGACAGGCAATGATCAGTAATGGCGTCAGGTATGTAGGGATAACCAGAATCGATAACAGAAACAGACAGATGTCGGGGGCAAGCAGCAGAGAATCAGAGTCGGTATAAACAATCCAAAGGTCAGGTACAGAAGGAAAACACAAGGAAAACACTCGGAAATGTCAGACTGGCTAAACAAGACTTCGCAGAGAGTAGGAGTGAGTGTGCTGCTTTTATGTGTGTGTAAATGAGGTGCAGGTGTGACAAGGAAATTGGCTGATGAATGATGTGCAGGTGTGGCAGGGTGATTGTGATGCAGTGTCTCATGGGGAATGTAGTTCGGGTGTGGTGCAACAGATGAGAGGTGCTAGTGTCCGAGTGACATCTGGTGGTTGATGTGGAATGGTGCTGATTGGAGTGCCCTCTACTGAAGTTCATGAGCACTCCATCTAATGATCGTGACATAGCCCCCCCCCCCAAAGGCGCGGCTTCCAGACACTCAAAACAATCTAGGAGGGCGGTGGAGCGGAGGCGGAACAGGGGGAGGGATGGAGGGCCAGGTCCATGAGGAAGTGCAGTGGTCGAGGACCGGGGCAGAGCAGGCAGAACTTGGCCTAACATGGAGATCAGGAGCCTCTCCTGGACATGACATGGGAAACAAGGGCCCTTCCTGGGCCTGACAGGGGAAACAGGGACCCGCCATGGGCTTAACTCGGGAACAGGAACCCGCCATGGGCTTAACTCGGGAACAGGAACCCGCCATGGGCCTAACTCGGTAACAGGGGTCTAGCAAGGCAGAGCAGGTGGCGTGGTAGCCCACCAGAGCGGAGCAGGTGGAGCTGGAGCCCACCAGGGTGGGACAGATGGCCACCACAGCTGAGAAGAGGAGACAGAAGCCCACCAGGGTGGAGCAGAGGACCACCATAGTTGAGCAGACATGACAGAGGCCCACCAGGGCGGAGCAGAGGACCACCACAGTGGAGTTGATGGCACAGGAAAGCAAGTCTGGTCAGGTGGGACTGAAACAGGGAACATAAACAGGTTAATAGTGGCCTCCGTGGCCGTGATGAGATGGTAGCTGGCCTCCATGGCTGTGACAGGGCAGGCGGTGAGTTCATGGAGGACCTCCGTAGCCATGACCGGAACGAATGATAGCTCATAGACGGCCTCCATGGCCATGACAGAATAGGACGAGAGCTCAGGAAGTGCGGCTGAGATGTGACGAGGCTCTGGTAGATCAGTGGTGATTTGACTGGTTTCATGTAGATCGACTGTGACTTGTCTGGGTTCCTGAAGATTGACTTGACTTAGTTCACGGAGGTTAATGGTGACTTGACTTTGCTCATGAAGATCATTGGTGACTTGCCTTGGTTCCTGAGGATCAACTGTGACTTGACTTGGCTCAAGAAGATCATTGGGGACTTGACTGTGCTCTTTAGGATCGACTGTGACTTGACTTGGTTCCTGAAGAACGACTGTGATTTGACTTATTCTTTGAAGATCACCGGTGACTAGACTGACATGGGACACAAGGGCCCTTCCTGGGCCTGACAGGGGAAACAGGGACCCGACATGGGCTTAACTCGGGAACAGGAACCCGCCATGGGCCTAACTCGGTAACAGGAACCCACCGTGGGCCTAACTCGGGAACAGGGGTCCACCAAGGCAGAGCAGGTGGCGTGGTAGCCCACCAGAGCGGAGCAGGTGCAGCTACGTCCTCAGTCCTTGAAGATCACCAGTGACTAGACTCTGTCCTTGAAGATCACCAGTGACTAGACTCTGTCCTTGAAGATCACCAGTGACTTGACACTGTCCTTGAAGATCACCAGTGACTTGACTCTGTCCTTGAAGATCACCAGTGACTTGACTCTGTCCTTGAAGATCACCAGTGACTTGACTCTGTCCTTGAAGATCACCAGTGACTTGACTTGTCTCTGAAAGGTCAACGGTGACTAGCCTCAACTCTGGAAGGTCCACAGGAACTAGCCCTGATTCTGGAGGGTCAACGGTGACTAACCCTGACTCTGGAGGGTCGACGGTGACTAACCCTGACTCCGGAGGGTCCACGAGCACCTGGCTCGATTCTGGAGGGTCAACCGGAACCTGACTCAACTCTGGAAAGTCAATGGGCACCTGACTCGACTCTGGAAGGTTAACCGGAATCTGACTTGATTCTGGGGAATCAACTGGAACGTGATTCGATTCTGGAAGGTCAACAGGAACTAACCCTGACTCTGGAAGGTCAACGGTGACTAACCCTGACACTGGAAGATCGACGGTGACTAACCCTGACATTGGAGGGTCCATGAGCACCTGACTCGACTTTGGAGGGTCAACCGGAACCTGACTCAACTCCGGGAAATCAACAGGGACCTGATCAACGGTGAGCTGACTAGACTCATGAAGTTTAACTGTGGTTTTACTTGACTCATGGGTGTTAGTGGTGACTTGACCTGACTCTGGAAAGTCGACGGGGTCCTGACTTGACTCTGGAAAGTCGACCGTAGCTGCCATCTTGCGCAGCGGCGCTGGGCTGGTGGCCATCTTGTGCAGCGGCGCTGGGCTGGTGGCCATCTTGAGAAGCGGCGCTGGGCTGGCGGCCATCTTGAGCAGCGGCGCTGGGCTGGCGGCCATCTTGTGCAGAAGCTCAGGTACAGGGACCACCGAACGGATAGGAGCTGGATACCTTGGAGAAGTGACCTCCTCAAGTGTAAAGGGAGAGCCACAAAACTGCAATACAAAGTCAATAAACTGTCCCAGGGTCCAGCTAGGGTCTTCTTCTGGTAAACTTAAGCTTATCCTAGCGTCAAGACCACTCCAGAAACAATCCTTTACCAGATCCAGGCAAAAGGTGACTATACTGAATGAATTCCTCCACAAAGAGCTCAATTGGTCGGCCATCTTGAAAAATGGAGCAAAGCACACCTACAGGGTTAAATGAACTTTTAGCTGGCTCCATACCTGGTCTGGGGTTCAATAAAGCTGCTGGATCCTGGTTTGGCGAAGTTTTCTGTAATGATGAGACATAGACGTTCGGATCCATGTGCAGAACTTTAATGATGAGAATGGTCAGACAGGCAATGATCAGTAACGGCGTCAGGTATGTAGGGATAACCAGAATCGATAACAGAAACAGACAGATGTCGGGGGCAAGCAGCAGAGAATCAGAGTCGGTATAAACAATCCAAAGGTCAGGTACAGAAGGAAAACACAAGGAAAATGCTCGGAAATGTCAGACTGGCTAAACAAGACTTCGCAGAGAGTGGGAGTGAGTGTGCTGCTTTTATGTGTGTGTAAATGAGGTGCAGGTGTGACAAGGAAATTGGCTGATGAATGATGTGCAGGTGTGGCAGGGTGATTGTGATGCAGTGACTCATGGGGAATGTAGTTCGGGTGTGGTGCAACAGATGAGAGGTGCTAGAGTCCGAGTGACATCTGGTGGTTGATGTGGAATGGTCCTGATTGGAGTGCACTCTACTGAAGTTCATGGGCATTCCATCTAATGATCGTGACAGATACCTTTGGCGTACGCTGGAGAAGTTTGGATTCAGCTCAGGTTTTATTACCATGATCAGGGTCTTGTATCAGGACATTGAGAGTGTGCTGAAATTTAATGGTGTTTTGTGTGCCTCTTTTAAAATTCAAAGAGGGATCAGACTGAAGGATGTGCTCTATCTGGAATGTTATATGCTTTGGCTATTGAATCTCTGTTAGTGAAAATTAGAGAATGCATTGAAGGTTGGTCCATACCATACTCAAATGAAAGAATAAAGTTATCGGCTTATGCCGATGATATTATTGTTTTAATCAAGGACATGAAAAGATATAATGGGCATTTCCAAACATTTTAATTAATCCTGATTTAAAGGGCTTATATGTATTTTTTGGGGGGGGATTTGGAATGTCTAAAATATCTGAACTTTCAAAATGTTCGGAGTAAAGTGTTGTATAAATGCTGTGTCACGGTTTTGAATAAAACTTTTCTTAGGGGCATCAGAGGATACAGTATGGAGAGAAAAGTTGGGGTTGGAAGATGATCTAAAACCTGTATGGAGAATTCTTTATAAAACACCTACTGTGTCTGGAGAGTGCCCATTCTATAAAAAAAAAGGGAAACAAATTTTCACTTTTTTTTTTTTTTTTTTTTTTGAGTGTTCAAGATTGGAAATATTGTTTAATATACTCACTCTAATATTTTTTAATTTTGGTGAACATTTTTTTTTTCAGAGTTTTATCTTTGGCCAGAACATCTAACACATTAAAAACTGTTTCTGCATTGCAAAAAGCACATTAGTTCATTAGTCAGAGAGATCTTTCATGTTGGCAAGTTTTGCAGTTAACACTGTAAAAAGCTACATTCTCTCACTGAGAGATAAGCTGTATTGCATATGTGGGCTTGTTTTAGCATCGTTTGACCAGAACCACTAACTAAACATTAGTTCTACCAGAAAGACTCGGGAGATAAAGCGTACGAAGCATACATTTATTGACAGCTCAGCAGCATAATTATAAATTTCTTTGGCGGAAGGCCCCGTCCATGGTTCATAATCCGAGGGTAGCGAATCTGCATTTCCTGCCTGAAGACGAAGGCAGGGGCGCTGCCGACCCCCCTTGGAAGGTAAGGACAGGACCATCCTGGTGGTGGTGGGGAGGGTGGAGGTTGTTATCACGTCGGCATCTGTGAACTCAAACATGTGTAAGTACGATCTTTTATACCAAAGTATAAAGACGTGATTGGATAATGAGGAAGGTAATTAGTGACGAAGTAATTGAGTCTTCCTGGCAGAACTTAGGCTAAAGCTTTCATTTCTACCAGAAAGACTTGGGAGATAAAGCGTACGAAGCATACATTTATTGACTGCTCAGCAGCATAATTATAAATTTCTTTGGCGGAAGGCCCCGTCCATGGTTCATAATCCGAGGGTAGCGAATCTGCATTTCCTGCCGTAGTCTGCAGGGGCGCAGCCGACCCCCAAAAATAGGTGGCTTATGAAACCACCAGACGGGGCCGACCTTCCCCCCAAAATAAATAGATGAAAGTATACAAACCAGTGAATTGGATTGTGAATCCTAAGGTTCCTGGAAGATATAAAGAGAGAGTTAGCATGATCAGTATGATAACGTTAGATTAACCTCATATGCCTATGTTTAAATGAAAAATGTTTTTTTTTTTTTTTAATATATATAAAAGTTTAATTTCAGACATGTACAGGCCTTGATAGACCATACAGAAATAGCCACGATAGGCAGACACGGACAGGCCTCGATAGACCATAAGGAAATAGCCATGATAGGCCAGACGCAGACAGCCACGATAGGCAGACAAAGGCAGGCCTCGATAGACCATACAGAAATAGCCACGATAGGCCAGACGCAGACAGCCACGATAGGCAGACACAGACAGGCCTCGATAGACCGTACAGAAATAGCCACGATAGGCCAGACGCAGACAGCCACGATTGGCAGACACAGACAGGTCTCGATAGACCGTACAGAAATAGCCACGATAGGCCAGATGCAGACAGCCACGATAGGCAGACACAGACAGGCCTCGATAGACCATACAGAAATAGCCACGATAGGCCAGACGCAGACAGCCACGATAGGCAGACACAGACAGGCCTCGATAGACCGTACAGAAATAGCCACGATAGGCCAGACACAGACAGCCACGATAGGCAGACACAGACAGGCCTCAATAGACCATACAGAAATAGCCACGATAGGCCAGACGCAGACAGCCACGATAGGCAGACACGGACAGGCCTCGATAGACCATACAGAAAAATAGCCATGATAGCCAGACACGGACAGGCCTCGATAGACCATACAGAAATAGCCACGATAGGCCAGACGCAGACAGCCACGATAGGCAGACACAGACAGGCCTCGATAGACCATACAGAAATAGCCACGATAGGCCAGACGCAGACAGCCACGATAGGCAGACACAGACAGGCCTCGATAGACCGTACAGAAATAGCCACGATAGGCCAGACGCAGACAGCCACGATAGGCAGACACAGACAGGCCTCAATAGACCATACAGAAATAGCCACGATAGGACAGACGCAGACAGCCATGATAGGCAAACACGGACAGGCCTCGATAGACCGTACAGAAAAATAGCCATGATAGCCAGACACGGACAGGCCTTGATAGACCATACAGAAATAGCCACAATAGGCCAGACACAGACAGCCACGATAGGCAGACACAGACAGGCCTCAATAGACCGTACAGAAATAGCCATGATAGCCAGACACAGACGGGCTTCGATAGACCGTAAAGAAATAGCCACAATAGGCCAGACGCAGAAAGCCACGATAGGCAGACACAGACAGGCCTCAATAGACCATACAGAAATGGCCACAATAGGCCAGACGCAGACAGCCACGATAGGCAGACACAGACAGGTCTCGATAGACCGTACAGAAATAGCCACGATAGGCCAGACGCAGACAGCCACGATAGGCAGACACAGACAGGCCTCGATAGACCGTACAGAAATAGCCACGATAGGCCAGACGCAGACAGCCACGATAGGCAGACACAGACAGGCCTCAATAAACCATACAGAAATAGCCACGATAGGCCAGACGCAGACAGCCACGATAGGCAAACACGGACAGGCCTCGATAGACCGTACAGAAAAATAGCCATGATAGCCAGACACGGACAGGCCTTGATAGACCATACAGAAATAGCCACAATAGGCCAGACGCAAACAGCCACGACAGGCAGACACACACAGGTCTCAATAGACCATACAGATAGTGTTTTTTTTTTTATATATATATAAATACAGCTAGTAAAACCACCACCAGTAATTGCATGAATTTACCTGATTTCTAACAGGAGAGCTTGCTGAGCTTCGGGAATGGTCAGGTCTGATGTATGATTCGAACACTGAGGAAAGACCATCTGCCCATGATCTTAATAGCTGACGTAGAGATTCCTCGTTCAGCTGCTGAAGTAGCTGGCCCAATTCTGAATAATGGCTGGTATAGAGAGGGGATAGACTGCAGCTTGAGAACAGCGGTAGAGTGAGTTCTAAAACAGGCCTTGGAAACGGGTGCTCCGTTATGTAAAGTAAAGAGCGGTGCGTTTTTAGAAGTTCTAGGCCGGATTTTAAGAAATTTCACCCTGGCTGAGAAGGGACAGAAATTATTGATTTTTAAATTGTTAAGGTAGCACCAGAACCTTGCGCATCAGTTTGGAGTGCATAAGGAAGAGTGTGAAGAATTTAGGTCCGAATCGTAGATCTGAAAAGGAATGCCACAAGCAGGATCAAATGAATTAGTTTCTGAAGTGAATTCCCCTGGATGCATAAACCCGTAGAAGGCAGATAAAACACTGCCTCGAGAAGAATATTGAGGTACTTAGCGAACCCCTTAAGTAGTAATCGAACGGAATATTCAGAAAATGCTTTGAAAATTAGGATTATAAAATTTAGCGTAGAATTGGATGCTGGCAAGGAGTCTGCGAATAGAGAAATTTTAAGATTGCGATTTTTAAAATTAAAGCGAGAAGGAGCAAACGGTCAAAATTAGAATAGGTAAACAGAAATTTGGAAGCACATTAGTTCATTAGTCAGAGAGATCTTTCATGTTGGCAAGTTTGGCAGTTAACATTGTAAAAAGCTACATTCTCTCACTGAGAGATAAGCTGGATTGCATATGTGGGCTTGTTTTAGCATCGTTTCACCAGAACCACTAACTAAACAGTAGTGCTCTCAGTAGCTCAATACTGACAGTCATGAGCACTGAAGCTGTAACATAATGTGCATAGAACATTTGAAGCTGTAACATTTATGTGCATAGAACATGTAAAACATTAAAAACGTCTCAGGTTACGAATGTAACCATGGTTCCCTGAGAGGGAACGAGACACTGCGTCCTCTGAGGGGACACTATGGGGAACACCTCGTCGTGACCCGTGTCTGAAGCATACTTTGAAAAACGCCAACGTGTTGGCCGGCGACAGCCTCTGACGTCACTACCAGCGCGACTATAAATACGCGCCCGTAGGACCCGTCAATATCTTCTTCGTGAAGCTTGCGTCCGAAGCATGGCAGGGAGCTAGAGGACGCAGTGTCTCGTTCCCTCTCAGGGAACCATGGTTACATTCGTAACCTGAGACGTTCCCTTTCAAGGGAACTTCGAACTGCGTCCTCTGAGGGGACACTATGGGGAACAGTATACCCACGCCGCCATGCTGAGGGGAGTGCAGACCAGAATCATGGCAAACACTAAGTACCAACTCTACCGCTTTTCTCTTCACCGGGAGTCGCCCCTGGGACGGTCTGACGGCTGCCTTATGACATTATCCCTTACGGCCAAAGGCCTAAGCTACATACCCAACTTATCCTGTAGGGCCCTGGCCCGGGGTAGAGCTAAAGGCATGGAATCACAGAGATTCCTTTAAAGGGATACGGCTAAAAGCCTGGCACTTTCCTCTACCAAGTCTTTGCCTGTCACACAGGGGGCTACTGCTAGCTTTCGCAAAAACCTGCCGAAAGGGCTGTCCCCACAGCACTCTAGTAGCGGTGCCCTGTTCTAGATAGGTATCCGAGGATACCTAGGTGGAGTGGTGCCCAAGATGAACGGGGCTTAAACCAACTCAAGAAAGGGCACGAAGCAGCAGCGCGAAGCCCTTACCATCTAGGGATTTTAGAAAGAACGCAGAGACTAGCGTGTGAACTTACCACAATGTGGATTTCAGAAAGTGCGCAAAGACTCCCGTGCACACTTACCATAACATGGATTTACAAATACTGTTCTAAGGAGGGGCTCTCGTGGAACTCTGTCAGAGCAGCTCGCAGAAGAGTGGCCCGGGAGCAGAGCAATTGGAGGCCTCAGCCCCTGCCTCAGCAGGATGCCTGCTCTCACAGAGCGTCTCAAACAGTATGTGGTACTGGAGCGCTCTGAAGAACCGGGAATCAGTCTCCCAAGAGAGGAAGACTCCGAGCTCCGAGCAGCATGCTCATAGGTGACCCTTTCAGAAAAGGGGAGCGCTGCTGAACTACCCGAGAATTGCCCACACAGCCCCCCCAAGTTGAGGGGGCTTGGGGTGTACAATAAGTACACACCGGTTGGATGAAGCCCAAGGAACCCCGGGGCGAATCATCCCAAGAAAGGGAATGAAGCGGAGCGCGTAACCCTTACCATACAGGATTTTAGAAAGTGCGCAGAGTCTTGCGTGCACACTTACCACTTTACGTGGATTTCAGAAAGTGCGCAGAGACTTGCGTGCACACTTACCACTTTACGTGGATTTCAGACAGTGCGAAAAGCGTTAACGTGCACACTGACCACCATGTGGATTTGAGAAAGTACACAGGCAAGCGTGTGTACTGAAAGGTTACCTGACAGCCACGGTATGTGGGAGCTCACATTCAGAGAGGCCTGTGAAGCCTGCTACCTGATAACCACAATATGTGGGAGTTCACCTACAGAGAGGCCTAGAGAGGCCTACTATCTGTTACCAGATAACCACCTCAGTGGAAACTGAAAGCAATATGGAACTCGACTCCAGGGAGGCCTGGTGAGGCCTACTACCTGACAACCACAAATCGCGGGAGCTCGTTTTTTAGGAAGCGCACAGTATGTGGGAGCTAAATCTCCAGGGAGGCCTGGTGAGGCCTACTACCTGGCAACCACAGTATGTGGGAGCTCTTCTTCAGAGAGACCTGATGAAGCCTACTATCTGAAAACCACAATGTGCTATTTAGTGGAACGCACAATATGTGGTAGCTAAATCTCCAGGGAGGCCTGGTGAGGCCTACTACCTGGCAACCACAGTATGTGGGAGCTCGTCTTCAGAGAGGCCTGGTGAAGCCTACTATCTGAAAAAGCCACACTATGCTATTCCGTGGAAACGCATAGCCTGTGGGAGCTAAATCTCCAGGGAGGCCTGGTGAGGCCTACTACCTGGCAACCACAGTATGTGGGAGCTCGTCTTCAGAGAGACCTGGTGAAGCCTACTATCTGAAAAAGCCACAACATGCTATTCCGTGGAAACGCATAGTATGTGGGAGCTAAATCTCCAGGGAGGCCTGGTGAGGCCTACTACCTGGTGACCACCGAACGTGGGAGCTCACCTTCAGAGAGACCTGGTGAAGCCTACTATCTGAAAACCACAATATGCTATATAGAGGAGACGCACAGTATGTGGGAGCTAAATCTCCAGGGAGGCCTGGTGAGGCCTACTACCTGGCAAACACAGTAAGTGGGAGCTCGTCTTCAGAGAGACCTGATGAAGCCTACTATCTGAAAAAAACCACAATATGCTATTTAGTGGAGACGCACAGTATGTGGGAGCCAAATCTCCAGGGAGGCCTGGTGAGGCCTACTATCTGGCGACCACCGTATATGGGAGCTCACCATCAGGGAGGCCTGATGAAGCCTACCACCTGATAACCACAATATGTGGGAGTCCACCCAGCCCCTCATGTTGAGGGAAGCGATGCTTGAGGTGCATAACAAATACACACTGGTTGGATGAAGCCCAAGGAACACCGGGGGCGAATCATCCCAAGAAAGGGAACGAAGCGGAGCGCGTAACCCTTACCATACAGGATTTTAGAAAGTGCGCAGAGTCTTGCGTGCACACTTACCACTTTATGTGGATTTCAGAAAGTGCGCAGAGTCTTGCGTGCACACTTACCACTTTACGTGGATTTCAGACAGTGCGCAAAGCGTTAACGTGCACACTGACCACTATGTGGCTTTGAGAAAGTACACAGGCAAGCGTGTGTACAGAGAGGTTCCCAAGCATCGCAGAGGCGCTGGATCGCACGGGAGCGGTGAGCTCCAACCCTCTTTTCTAGGCAAGGGGAGCATCACCTGAGGCAGTAAATACAGAGCTTCTTGCCGTAACCACCACCTCCCGGATGCGCCAGGCGGCCCCTCAGGGTGACCTGGCCGGACATCTATGGAATTCCCTGCAGTGCTGTGCCAATTCTTTGGCCACCTAGCTACTGTATAGGAAACTCACAGAGATTGTTAGTAGACATATAACCACCAGCAACATAACGTCCATAAACAGGTAGAGCAAGGGTTACCTACTCACCCACCCTCCTGTACTGGAGTCCCGCTGCGGGGCGCCCCCTTCTGGTCCGGACCGTCAGTAAGGCGGTTGCTATGAACATAGAACCAACCAAACACCTCTCTCCACCTTCAATACCACGACTTAGGTGCCCTTGAGCAAGGCATCGAACCCCCAACTGCTCCCCGGGCGCCGCAGCATAAATGGCTGCCCACTGCTCTGGGTGTGTGCTCACAGTGTGTGTGTGTGTGTTCACTGCTCTGTGTGTGTGCATTTCGGATGGGTTAAATGCAGAGCACAAATTCTGAGTATGGGTCACCATACTTGGCTGAATGTCACTTCACTCACTTCACTTTAAACATCATAGGTCCAGAAAGGAGACTGTTATGTGAGAGACCGTCCACCTAACCTCGATCAGGTGGAAAGCTGGTGGCTACAGGGGAATTAGGCAGGGGAGGACAAAAAACAGAGGTTAAAAACAGAGGTTAAAAACATCCGGAGCTACTAGGTCATCCTACCGCTCTGACCCGGGCGAGGACGCTGCCTCGTCCGAATCACGTCCCTCAGACCCTGCTTACCGCTCCGTGACCCGCGGTTCCTCTTGCCCCTGCCCTTAGGCGGGGGAGGAGCGTGAGCCGCAACACTAGCCTTCTGCGCCCCTCTACGACCCTCAGATCGAGATGGGCCAGGACCCCTGAGTTGCTCGGGCTCGGACCTGGACCTTCGTGGAATGAAGGATTTAAAGGCCGCTGAGCGCGCCCTTGCCTCCCTGAACTTCCCGACCACCATCTCGACGGAGGTACCAAAAAGCTCAGAAGGCGAGACCGGAGCATCGAGAAGAAACCCCCTTTCTTCCTTCCCGATGTCAGCCAGGTTCACCCACAGATGTCTCTCCGTCACCACCATGGCCGCCATAGACCTGCCCATGGCGGAGGCGGCCTGCTTGGTAGCTCGGAGAGAGAGGTCTGTGGTGTGGCGCAGCTCGGCTACCTGGTCAGGTGAAAGGCCCTCACCTGTATCCAGGTCCTTCAGCAGGTCAGCCTGGTAGGCCTGGAGCACCGCCATCGTGTGCAGTGAAGCCACAGCCTGACCGGCTGCCGCGTATGACCTGCCATTTAAGCGGGATGTATCTTGGAGGGGCTTAGATGGCAAAGCGGGAGATTTAAGAGAGGATGTTTGCCCCACAGAGAGATAGCAAGCCAGCGTCTCTTCTACAGGGGGCATCCTCTCATAGCCGTTCTCATGCAAGCCCTCGATATTAGCATAGCTCGTATGCTGAAACCGGTGGATGCGAGAGGAAAACGGCCTCTTCCATTCCTTTTCGACTTCTGCATGTAAGTCAGGCAAGAATGGAAGGCTCACCTGGGCTGGAGGGCTATGGTCAGACAAGTACCGCTCAGCGAGGCGACCTCGTGGCGCCACCTTGCTGGCACGCTTCCATGGCAAATCTAATTTTGCCGTGGCGCGATCCATAACCTCTAACAGCTCCTCATACGCGGGACAGGAGGATTGAGAAGGCTCAGCCTCAGCTTCTTCACCACTCTCAGACATCTCCTGCTCTTCCTGGGTAGAACCCAGCAGAGCACTAACTTCAGTGTCAGAATGGGTTAATGATACCACATCTGTCAAAGTATGCTTCAGACACGGGTCACGACGAGGTGTTCCCCATAGTGTCCCCTCAGAGGACGCAGTTCGAAGTTCCCTTGAAAGGGAACTGTGTTTCTGCTTTGCAAAAAACACATTAGTTCATTAGTCAGAGAGATCTATCATGTTGGCAAGTTTTGCAGTTAACATTGTAAAAAGCTACATTCTCTCACTAAGAGATAAGCTGTATTGCATATGTGGGCTTGTTTTAGCATCGTTTCACCAGAACCACTAACTAAACAGTAGTGCTCTCAGTAGCTCTATACTGACAATCCTGAGCACTGAAGCTGTAACATAAGTTTATGTGCATAGAACATGTAACACATTAAAAACTGTGTTTCTTCATTGCAAAAAGCACAATAGTTCATTAGTCAGAGAGATCTTTCATGTTGGCAAGTTTTGCAGTTAACATTGTAAAAAGCTACATTCTCTCACTGAGAGATAAGCTGTATTGCATATGTGGGCTTGTTTTAGCTTCGTTTCACCAGAACCACTAACTAAACATTAGTGCTCTCAGAAGCTATATACTGACAATCCTGAACACTGAATCTGTAACATAAGTCTATGTGCATAGAACATGTACCACATTAAAAACTGTGTTTCTTCATTGCAAAAAGCACTTTAGTTCATTAGTCAGAGAGATCTTTCATGTTGGCAAGTTTTGCAGTTAACATTGTAAAAAGCTACATTCACTCACTGAGAGATAAGCTGTATTGCATATGTGGGCTTGTTTTAGCTTCATTTCACCAGAACCAGTTACTAAACATTAGTGCTCTCAAAAGCTATATACTGACAATCCTGAGCACTGAAGCTATAACATAAGTTTATGTGCATAGAACATGTAACACATTAAAAACTGTTTTTCTGCATTGCAAAAAACACATTAGTTCATTAGTCAGAGAGATTTTTCGTGTTGGCAAGTTTTGCAGTTAGCATTGTAGAAAGCTACATTCTCTCACTGAGAGGTAAGCTGTATTGCATATGTGGGCTTGTTTTAGCATCGTTTCACCAGAACCAGTAATTAAACATTAGTACTCTCAATAGCTCTATACTGACAATCCTGAGCACTGAAGCTGTAACATAAGTTTATGTGCATAGAACATGTATCATTAAAAACTGTGTTTCTTCTTTGCAAAAACACATTAGTTCATTAGTCAGAGAGATCTATCATGTTGGCAAGTTTTGCAGTTAACATTGTAAAAAGCTACATTCTCTCACTAAGATATAAGCTGTATTGCATATGTGGGCTTGTTGTAGCTTCGTTTCACCAGAACCACTAACTAAACAGTAGTGCTATCAGTAGCTCTATACTGACAATCCTGAGCACTGAAGCTGTAACATAAGCTTATGTGCATAGAACATGTAACACATTAAAAACTGTGTTTCTTTATTGCAAAAAGCACATTAGTTCATTAGTCAGAGAGATCTTTCATGTTGGCAAGTTTTGCAGTTAACATTGTAAAAAGCTACATTCTCTAACTGAGAGATGAGCTGAATTGCATATGTGGGCTTGTTTTACCTTCGTTTCACCAGAACCACAAACTAAACATTGGTGCTCTCAAAAGCTCTATACTGACAATCCTGAGCACTGATGCTGTAACATAAATTCATGTGCATAGAACATGTAACACATTAAAAACTGTGTTTCTGCATTGCAAAAAACACATTAGTTCATTAGTCAGAGATTTTTAATGTTGGCAAGTTTTGCAGTTAACATCTTAAAAAGCGTCTCAGGTTACGACTGTAACCTATGTTCCCTGAGAACAGGGAACGAGACACTACGTCAGAATGACGCTTTGGGGAACGCCTCAGGCGTGACAGGTGTCTGAAATCACTATCAAATCACGGCAATCATAATGACCGGCGACAGCCCGTGAATCATTAACGTGAATGATTAACGTGCGACCTGCAAGTATAAAAGGGAGCCTTGCAAACATGACAAACATCCTATCGTCTGAAGGGACTGTTGCAGGCAGGCCCCGAGGCATGGCAGGAAGACGTAGTGTCTCGTTCCCTGTTCTCAGGGAACATAGGTTACAGTCGTAACCTGAGACGTTCCCTTTCGAAAGGGAACTCTACACTACGTCAGAATGACGCTTTGGGGAACGATATACCAACGCCACCATGCTAAGGGGAGTGCCTGCCAAGCGGCAGTGACAACTGACAGAACTAGCAAATTCAAATGAAACGCTAGAACCACTCACCCTCAGGTCACACTGGGCTGTCAGTGACAGCACTCCCTACGGTCATAGCCCAAGCTATATGATACCACAGAAAAACCTCCATAAACATAGTTTTAGTGAAAGGTCTACCTGGGCCTGCTCAAGGGCCTAGGACCACACTTCAACTTCTTAGAAGGGGTCCCTTCTAGGGAATGTGGCTAGGGAACCTGAGGGAACCCCAGCCAGTCACTATTCAGGGGAACGTGCCACCTGAAATGCCACCAGGCAGGCCTGACCTGGTGTCACCATACAAGACACTATAGTCTGGCCACTTCCTGTCTGTCCGAAGACAGAGCCTCTGGACACTTGCCTTTAGGAAGGCATCCAACCCGAGGGACTGCGAAGCAGGCAGTGAACCACTCGGACCGGATCTCAGAGACGGGATATCCCGGAGAGTATGACTAAGCATAGTGCATTACAACCCTTGCCAGCGAGGGGAGTTTCTCTACTCGATCCACGGATCAACCCAGTGTTTGTGTTTCAAAACACTAAGGAGGCCTGTGAGGGCCTAAGGACTGATCTAACTGGGAGGCCTCATGAGAGGCCTACGACCGACTGATCAGACTCAGGAGACCACATACTCATACTGACCCTCAGTGAGGGGAGCATTAGATCTACCTGGTAGGCAACCAGGCTGTAGCAAGATAAAGAGGTTCCAGGAGGGAACCCGTAGCAGAGAATAAAAACTTGAGTCGAGCCAGGGCGCAAGCT
Organism: Carassius carassius; assembly: GCF_963082965.1. Lineage (NCBI taxonomy): Eukaryota > Metazoa > Chordata > Actinopteri > Cypriniformes > Cyprinidae > Carassius > Carassius carassius. Next base: position 26,905,409 of record NC_081781.1, on the reverse strand, counting down.
CACCTTTGGTAGCTGCCTGATAAGGTCTGCTAAACTGAAAGTAAGCGGCCACTAGCTTACAAAACCCAGCACCACTGTGAAACTACTCAGGGAGACCTGGAGAGGCCTACTACCTGACAACCACAGTATGTGGGAGCTCACCATCAGAGAGGCCTGGTGCAGCCTACTATCTGATAACCATAAAACGTGAGAGCTCACTTTCAGAGAGGCCTGGAGAGGCCTACTACCTGAAAAACCATGCTCAGTGGAACACACAGTAATTGGGAGCTAACCTTCCAAGGAGGCCTGGAGAGGCCTACTACATGATAACCACAGTATGTGGGAGCTCAACTTCAGGGAGGCCTAGTGAGGCCTACTACCTGATAACCACAGCGCATGGGAGTTCACTTACAGAGAGGCCTGGAGAGGCCTACTACATGACAACCACAAAACCTGGGAGCTCAACTTAAGGGAGGCCTAGTGAAGCCTACCACAGTACATAGGAGTTCGCTTACAGAGAGGCCTAGAGAGGCCTACTACCCATTACCAGAAAACCCACATTAAGTGGAAACTCAAAGTATGTTGGAACTCAACTCCAGGGAGGCCTGGTGAGGCCTACTACCAGAGAACCATGACATGAAGGAGCTTACTTTCAGGGAGGCCTGGAGAGGCCTACTACCTGAAAACCACAGCTGACAGTGGGCCAGACTGGCAGTCCAGTTGACTGTCTATGGGGCTTTGCCTTCAGGGAGGCCTTATGAGGCCTACTACCTGATAGTTCAACCTCAGGGCCACTTAGTACCACAGTATGAGGGATTCAGCCCTCAGGGAGGCCTAGTAAAGCCTACTACCTGATCTCCACAAAAAAATGTGGGAGCCCATCTTCAGGGAGGCCTGAAGAGGCCTACTTCCTGAAACGGTCTAATCAGCTGGATGTGTACTGCTGCTGGGGACTCGCCTAACAGGGAGGCCCGGTCGAGCCTACTAGCTGATAGCGAGTCTTTCTGCTACTTTAATGAACACTGCTGGAACCATACTAATAAAAAACTTTCCTAAAGTTTTGACCTAGTGTATGCTCCACAATGTTGTGACCCACCTCCGAGGAGGCCTGTTAAGACCTACTACTCGGTAGTGAGTCTTCTGCCCAAACTACCAGGGCCAACCACCAAAGGTGAGCTGGCCTAGGAGCCCTATCTTAGGGGTTACCCAGTCAAGGAGGCCTGCTGGGGCCTACTACCTAACTGTGCAGCCTTCAAGGCAGAAAAACTGTTACTACAGCGCTTACAGCATCCTGGTACCTAATCACATTGCCAAAGGCAGTGTACTCAGCAAAAAGCAATACCCTCATAGCAGGGGAGTACAACATACGCCACTCTGCCTAGTGGAGGCCCCATTTTAAGGGCCTACCTACTAAATGCAAGGGCATCAGCTCATGGCAATGCTCTGGCTTCAAGGGAGCGGAGTTCAAATACCGGAATGAAATGTAGTTAGAACTCCCTGCTCAACCGGAGCCATCATGGTGTGAGGTAGATAATACAGAGCTGAGAATGGATTACTCAAAACTACCCTGCGTTAGCAGGGGAGTAACACCATATGCCCCTGAAATGTTAGACAGGGAGCGGGCCTGCAAGTGGCTCCAAAGGGTGACAGGGATTTGTCCTGTGCCCAGCCTGGGGGAGCGGAGCTTGCTTGCAAGCCAACCAACTTTCACCCATCGTGCGAGCGGTTCAGCTCAACGGGCTGAGTGGAGCCAGCTCTAGAGGCCTAAAAACAAGTAGCTCTGTTCGGCAGGGTCTGGCAAACTATCACATCGCAGAGCGAAAGACAGCCTGACCCGCCTGAAGGATCATACCTCAACTACCACCCTGCATTACTCTATCACCCCTGAATGCAGTGAAAGGGGCGGGCTTTGGCCAACAACTCCCATTTAAGGGAGGAGGCTGAAATCTCGGGGAGGAAGCCTACACATAATAAAATGCGGCAGCTATACTTAGCAAAACGCCTCCAACATCCCAAACATAGCCTAGGCCAGCTACAGAGGCGGCCCGGGTTAGGGCCGACCTACAAGCATAGATCTACCTGAGGGCTCGGAGGAGCCACAGCCTACTTGATTGAGAGGCTGTGAAACACTCAACCTACTGCCAGGGGAGCGAAGTACTCAGGATACCAATGTCACAAACCGAAAGGTAGGACATAAGATCTATCTGAAGCGCCAGCGTCAGTCTAAACCTAAAGTAAAAAAGTTTTTTATTTTTATTTTAGGAAGACCAACTACTCTACCCCTAGGCGGCTTAAAGCCCTGAGGCTAACATAGAAATGAGTGGTGGCCCACCACGCATAAAAATGTCATGACAGGAAGGCCATCACCTACTCACACGGGAGTCAAATCTTTTTTTGAGCTTCTCCCTAAATCGTTCTAGCCACAAGCTGGGGAGGGGCTTCAGGGCCCTGAAGTTCCAATACCTTACCTCATTGCTCCTCTAAGAATGACTCCCTAGGTCTATACAGGGAACAAGGTCTGTAGAGAAATACAAATCAGTGTTAGTATACACACAGAAATTATATTAAAAACCAACCAGTTCACCTGCGGCGTGCAGAGTGAAGACTCGCCAGAGAGTTCTCTATGAACCTGGGGGCCATCACTTTACATGCCTGAAAGAGGCGCTCTCACCAACCAAGCCGAGGCGGGCCATCAGAACCTTGTTCTCATCCTAGACCCAGCCCCAGGCCTGGTGTAAGAAACGCCTGGGGAGTCGGGAAAAAGAGGAGAGGGCTAGGATAGTAACAGCCCTCCAGGAGATGATCCATCACTAACGCTGTGATCGTTTGTACTGGATCACCTCCCTCAGATCCTTCTTTTTCCTGCGGGAGTCACGCCTCCTCTGTGACCTGCTCCTACATGGAGGGGGTGCACGAGAGGCGACACTAGCTCTCTGGCCCTGTCTACGGCCCTCAGGTCATGAAGGGCCAGGCTCTCCCGCCTGTCTGGGCTCGGATCCGGATCTCAGCGGTATACAGGTCTTAAACGCCGCTGAGCGCGCCTTCGCCTCCCTGAACTTTCCAACCACCGCCTCCACGGAGGTGCCAAAAAGTTCAGAGGGCGAAACCGGTGCATCAAGGAGAAAGGCCTTCTCTTTCTCCCCGATGCCAGCCAGGTTCAACCACAGATGCCTCTCCGTGGCCACCATTGCCGCCATCGATCGACCGATCGAAGCGGCAGTCTGTTTAGTGGCCCGGAGAGCAAGATCTGTGGTGCGGCGCAGCTCAGCCACCGCCTCAGGGGACAGCCCTGCCCCCTGGTCGAGATCCCCCAGCAGGTCGGCCTGGTACGCCTGCAACACCGCCATAGTGTGCAGGGCAGCACCGGCCTGACCCGCTGCCGTGTATGCTCTGCCATTCAAACGCGCTGTGGTCTTGAGCGGTTTGGATGGCAGGGCTGGAGCACTCAGTGTCGACGCCCGCCCAGACACGAGATGGTTCGCAAACGTCTCGTCAATGGGCGGCATCGACACATACCCATACTCGCCGATCCCCTCAACATCAGCGAAACTAGCCCGCTGATGTCGGTGGATCCGAGCAGAGTATGGGTTCTTCCATGCCCTCTCGATCTCAGTATGGAGATCAGGAAGAAATGGAAGGCTCGCCTGAGCTGGTGGTCTATGGCCGGGGAGAAATCGATCGTCCAGCCTGCCACGAACAACTTCTCCCCTAACGCGCCGCCATGGCAGTTGCAACCTGTCAGTGGCGCGTTCCATTACATCCAGCAGCTCAGCATACACGGGGCAGGGTGGCTGAGAGGGTTCAGGGTCCACCTGAATGACCTCCTCATCTGTTGCAGGAACAGTAGGAGAAAAATCCTCTTCGTCATCCACCTGCAACTCACCCTCGTCATCCGCCGAATCATCTGAGAGGTTAACACCCCTCTCAAGACGATCGGCGAGATCCCTCTGGGAACCCCATGACGCGAGTCGCCGCTCTGCCTCAGCGCGAGCGGGACCTGAGCCACGAGGTACAGATGGTGAGCCCTCCTCACTCGAAAAGAAGGCTAGACGAGAGCGGAGCGTTTTCAAAGCAAAACGCTCACAGTTTGCACAGACAGCTCCCTCAAGAGCCGCCTGTGCATGCTCTTTGCCCAGACAGAGAACGCACAGTTCGTGTGAATCACCCGGCGTCAAATACCTTGGGCACGGATCCGCACACTTCCTGAAGCTTTCAGCCTTCTCCGTGCGTTTCATTTTCTTTGCCGACTTTTCCAGCGATATCAAACAGACAGTCCCTGAAGACGAAAAGGATGTTTGTCATGTTTGCAAGGCTCCCTTTTATACTTGCAGGTCGCACGTTAATCATTCACGTTAATGATTCACGGGCTGTCGCCGGTCATTATGATTGCCGTGATTTGATAGTGATTTCAGACACCTGTCACGCCTGAGGCGTTCCCCAAAGCGTCATTCTGACGTAGTGTAGAGTTCCATTTCGAAAGGGAACTACATTCTCTCACTGAGAGATAAGCTGTATTGCTTATGTGGGCTTGTTTTAGCTTCGTTTCACCAGAACCACTAACTAAACATTAGTACTCTCAGTAGCTCTATATTGACAATCCTGAGCACTGAAGCTGTAACATAAGTTTATGTGCATAGAATATGTAAAACATTAAAAACTGTGTTTCTGCTTCGCAAAAACACATTAGTTCAATAGTCAGAGAGATCTATCATGTTGGCAAGTTTTGCAGTTAACATTGTAAAAAGCTACATTCACTCACTGAGAGATAAGCTGTATTGCATATGTGGGCTTGTTTTAGCATCGTTCACCAGAACCACTAACTAAACAGTAGTGCTCTCAGTAGCTCTATACTGACAATCCTGAGCACTGAAGCTGTAACATAAGTTTATGTGCATATAACATGTAACACATTAAAAACTGTGTTTCTTCATTGCAAAAAGCACATTAGTTCATTACTCAGAGAGATCTTTCGTGTTGGCAAGTTTTGCAGTTAACATTGTAAAAAGCTACATTCTCTCACTAAGATATAAGCTGTATTGCATATGTGGGCTTGTTTTAGCTTCGTTTCACCAGAACCGCCAACTAAACATTAGTGCTCTCAAAAGCTCTATACTTACAATCCTGAGCACTGATGCTGTAACATGAGTTTATGTGCATAGAACATGTAACACATTAAAAACAGTTTTTCAGCAATGCAAAAAACACATTAGTTCATTCGTCAGAGAGATCTTTCATGTTGGCAAGTTTTGCAGTTAACATTGTAAAAAGCTAAATTCTCTCACTAAGATATAAGCTGTATTGCATATGTAGGCTTGTTGTAGCTTCGTTTCACCAGAACCAGCAACTAAACATTAGTGCTCTCAGAAGCTATATACTGACAATCCTGAACACTGAAGCTGTAACATAAGTTTATGTGCATAGAACATGTAACACATTAAAAACTGTTTTTCTGCATTGCAAAAAACACATTAGTTCATTAGTCAGAGAGATTTTTCATGTTGGCAAGTTTTGTTGTTAACATTGTAAAAAGCTACATTCTCTCATTGAGAGATAAGCTGTATTGCACATGTGGGCTTGTTTTAGCTTCGTTTCACCAGAACCACTAACTAAACATTAGTGCTCTCAATAGCTCTATACTGACAATCCTGAGCACTGATGCTGTAACATAAGTTCATGTGCAGGGTTGGGGCTAGTTACTCAAAAAAGTAATATATTACATATTACATATTACTCTCGAAAATAGTAATGCCTTGCTTTACTTTATTACTCCCTTGAGAAAGTAACTAGTTATATTACTAGTTATATTACTAGTTACATTTTTTTTTTCTTAATTACTCTATAATTGCCTGAGATGCATCAGATGGAGGGATAACATACAAAGGAGGAGTGTTCTTTAGGGTCTTTATTACGCCAACAATAGACTGGCACTGTCTAGCACAAATAACTACAAACAACTGTACTTGTGCAAGCAAGTAAACAAGTATTAACTTCCTCTATGTTTAACAAACACCGTCTGGTGCAAACAATCAATAAATTTGATTGTCAATTTATAACAAGTCCAAACATATAATTAACTTCCTCAAAGTTTAACAAACAGTGTCTAATGCAAACAATCAATGTGATTGTCAATTTATAACAAGTACAAGTCACTCTGTCGCTTCGCAACGAGCTTGATGTGTCCGTGCTGTCGCTGCAGGTGCTTCTTCAAGTTGGAGGTAGTTACAAGCAGTGGCGGATACAGAACGTCATTTATAGGTGGGCCTGGTGAATATACGGAGGGGCCTCTGGTTTTTAAATCTTATACACCTGATTCCCGGGCTCCGTATTATAGAGCTTTCACACTGCGCGCGGATGCGGTCCGGCGATCCGTTCCATGTGCGGTGCAGTGCAGAGATCGTTTCCGCACCGAGTCTATTTCTGATGTGCTGCATGCGCTGAATTAAAGTGACAGGCTGACAGTGCATGGTTCGTGGTCAAAATGAACACAGATTGACATGATAATATAATAATCTCACCATAAATGCGTTTAATTAAATAAAATGTAGTAATCTCACCATAAATGCATTTAATTTAATTATACTCTTTTACACAGTCATCTTCTTTTTTTACTTTAGGACCGGGGTAAAGCAAGGAACAATAAAATTTACTTCAACAAGGTGACATAATGAACAACTCTCGTCTCATTCATGGTGGAGGTGAAAAATCAATTTCTTTGTGACATGCAATATTTATTGTATTAAAACTTAAATGCAAAAGAAAAGGAATGATAGTCGGCTGTTTTTGTCAATTTTAAGTTTTAATTTGAAATGTTTGCGATTTTTTATATAAGTACTACATGGTTAAATATTTTACCACTTGTTTGAGCAACTTAATATATAAATCTATATAAGTAGCGCTGAATAATACGTTGTTTAAATTGTGTTAAAATGTCTATTAAAGAGTGTACAGTCGTGGCCAAAAGTTTTGAGAATTACATAAATATTAGTTTTCAAAACGTTTGCTGCTAAACTGCTTTTAGATCTTTGTTTCAGTTGTTTCTGTGATGTACTGAAATATAATAGCAAGCACTTCATACGTTTCAAAGGCTTTTATTGACAATTACATGACATTTATGCAAAGAGTCAGTATTTGCAGTGTTGGCCCTTCTTTTTCAGGACCTCTGCAATTCGACTGGGCATGCTCTCAATCAACTTCTGGGCCAAATCCTGACTGATAGCAACCCATTCTTTCATAATCACTACTTGGAGTTTGTCAGAATTAGTGGGTTTTTGTTTGTCCACCCACCTCTTGAGGATTGACCACAAGTTCTCAATGGGATTAAGATCTGGGGAGTTTCAAGGCCATGGACCCAAAATTTCAACATTCTGGTCCCCGAGCCACTTAGTTATCACTTTGCCTTATGGCACGGTGCTCCATCGTGCTGGAAAATGCATTGTTCTTCACCAAACTTTTGTTGGATTGTTGGAAGAAGTTCCTGTTGGAGGGTGTTTTGGTACCATTCTTTATTCATGGCTGTGTTTTTGGGCAGAATTGTGAGTGAGCCCACTCCCTTGGATGAGAAGCAACCCCACACATGAATGGTGTCAGGATGCTTTACTGTTGGCATGACACAGGACTGATGGTAGCGCTCACCTTTTCTTCTCCGGACAAGCCTTTTTCCAGATGCCCCAAACAATCGGAATGGGGCTTCATCAGAGAATATGACTTTGCCCCAGTCCTCAGCAGTCCATTCACTATACTTTCTGCAGAAGATCAATCTGTCCCTGATGTTTTTTTTTTGGAGAGAAGTGGCTTCTTTGCTGACCTTCTTGACACCAGGCCATCTTCCAAAAGTCTTCGCCTCACTGTGCGTGTAGATGCGCTCACACCTGCCTGCTGCCTCAGCAAATGATTTCGTGTTGGCAAGTTTTGCAGTTAACATTGTAAAAAGCTACATTCTCTAACTGAGAGATTAGCTGAATTGCATATGTGGGCTTGTTTTAGCTTCGTTTCACCAGAACCACAAACTAAACATTGGTGCTCTCAAAAGCTCTATATTGACAATCCTGAGCACTGAAGCTGTAACATAAGTTTATGTGCATAGAATATGTAAAACATTAAAAACTGTGTTTCTGCTTTGAAAAAAAAACATAAGTTCAATAGTCAGAGAGATCTATCATGTTGGCAAGTTTTGCAGTTAACATTGTAAAAAGCTACATTCTCTCACTGAGATATAAGCTGTATTGCATATGTGAGCTTGTTTTAGCATCGTTCACCAGAACCACTAACTAAACAGTAGTGCTCTCAGTAGCTCTATACTGACAATACTGAGCACTGAAGCTGTAACATAAGTTTATGTGCATAGAACATGTAACACATTAAAAACTGTGTTTCTTCATTGCAAAAAGCACATTAGTTCATTAGTCAGAGAGATCTTTCATGTTGGCAAGTTTTGCAGTTAACATTGTAAAAAGCTACATTCTCTAACTGAGAGATTAGCTGTATTGCATATGTGGGCTTGTTTTAGCTTCGTTTCACCAGAACCGCCAACTAAACATTAGTGCTCTCAAAAGCTCTATACTTACAATCCTGAGCACTGATGCTGTAACATGAGTTTATGTGCATAGAACATGTAACACATTAAAAACTGTTTTTCTGCATTGCAAAAAACACATTAGTTCATTAGTCAGAGAGATCTTTCATGTTGGCAAGTATTGCAGTTAACATTGTAAAAAGCTAAATTCTCTCACTAAGATATAAGCTGTATTGCATATGTAGGCTTGTTGTAGCTTCATTTCACCAGAACCAGTAACTAAACATTAGTGCTCTCAGAAGCTATATACTGACAATCCTGAGCACTGAAGCTGTAACATAAGTTTATGTGCATAGAACATGTAACACATTAAAAACTGTGTTTCTTCATGGCAAAAAGCACATTAGTTCATTAGTCAGAGAGATCTTTCGTGTTGGCAAGTTTTGCAGTTAACATTGTAAAAAGCTACATTCTCTCACTGAGAGATTAGCTGTATTGCATATGTGGGCTTGTTTTAGCTTCGTTTCACCAGAACCACTAACTAAACATTAGTGCTCTCAATAGCTCTATACTGAAAATCCTGAGCACTGAAGCTGTAACATAAGTTTATGTGCATAGAACATGTAACATTAAAAACTGTTTTTCTGCTTTCCAAAAACACATTAGTTCATTAGTCAGAGAGATCTATCATGTTGGCAAGATTTGCAGTTAACATTGTAAAAAGCTACATTCTCTCACTGAGATATAAGCTGTATTGCATATGTGGGCTTGTTGTAGCTTCGTTTCACGAGAACCACTAACTAAACAGTAGTGCTATCAGTAGCTCTATACTGACAATCCTGAGCACTGAAGCTGTAACATAAGCGTATGTGCATAGAACATGTAACATTAAAAACTGTGTTTCTTCATTGCAAAAAGCACATTAGTTCATTACTCAGAGAGATCTTTCATGTTGGCAGGTTTTGCAGTTAACATTGTAAAAAGCTACATTCTCTAACTGAGAGATTAGCTGAATTGCATATGTGGGCTTGTTTTAGCTTCGTTTCACCAGAACCACAAACTAAACATTGGTGCTCTCAAAAGCTCTATACTGACAATCATGAGCACTGATGCTGTAACATAAATTCATGTGCATAGAACATGTAGCACATTAAAAACTGTGTTTCTGCATTGCAAAAAACACATTAGTTCATTAGTCAGAGATTTTTAATGTTGGCAAGTTTTGCAGTTAACATCTTAAAAAGCTACATTCTCTCACTGAGAGATAAGCTGTATTGCTTATGTGGGCTTGTTTTAGCTTCGTTTCACCAGAACCACTAACTAAACATTAGTACTCTCAGTAGCTCTACATTGACAATCCTGAGCACTGAAGCTGTAACATAAGTTTATGTGCATAGAATATGTAAAACATTAAAAACTGTGTTTCTGCTTTGCAAAAAACACATTAGTTCAATAGTCAGAGAGATCTATCATGTTGGCAAGTTTTGCAGTTAACATTGTAAAAAGCTACATTCTCTCACTGAGATATAAGCTGTATTGCATATGTGAGCTTGTTTTAGCATCGTTCACCAGAACCACTAACTAAACAGTAGTACTCTCAATAGCTCTATACTGACAATCCTGAGCACTGAAGCTGTAACATAAGTTTATGTGCATAGAACATGTAACATTAAAAACTGTGTTTCTGCTTTCCAAAAACACATTAGTTCATTAGTCAGAGAGATCTATCATGTTGGCAAGATTTGCAGTTAACATTGTAAAAAGCTACATTCTCTCACTGAGAGATTTAAGCTGTATTGCATATGTGGGCTTGTTTTAGCTTCGTTTCACGAGAACCACTAACTAAACAGTAGTGCTATCAGTAGCTCTATACTTACAATCCTGAACACTGATGCTGTAACATAAGTTTATGTGCATAGAACATGTAACACATTAAAAACTTTTTTTCTGCATTGCAAAAAACACATTAGTTCATTAGTCAGAGAGAATTTTCATGTTGGCAAGTTTTGCTGTTAACATTGTAAAAAGCTACATTCTCTCATTGAGAGATAAGCTGTATTGCACATGTGGGCTTGTTTTAGCTTCGTTTCACCAGAACCAATAACTAAACATTAGTACTCTCAATAGCTCTATGCTGACAATCCTGAGCACTGAAGTTGTAACATAAGTTTATGTGCACAGAACATGTAACATTAAAAACTATGTTTCTGCTTTCCAAAAACACAATAGTTCATTAGTCAGAAAGATCTATCATGTTGGCAAGTTTTGCAGTTAACATTGTAAAAAGCTACATTCTCTCACTGAGAGATTAGCTGAATTGCATATGTGGGCTTGTTTTAGCTTCGTTTCACCAGAACCACAAACTAAACATTAGTGCTCTCAAAAGCTCTATACCGACAATCCTGAGCACTGAAACTGTAACATAAGTTTATGTGCATAGAACATGTAACACATTAAAAACTGTTTTTCTGCATTGCAAAAAGCACATTAGTTCATTAGTCAGAGAGATTTCTCGTGTTGGCAAGTTTTGCTGTTAACATTGTAAAAAGCTACATTCTCTCACTGAGATATAAGCTGTATTGCATATGTGGGCTTGTTGTAGCTTCGTTTCACCAGAACCACTAACTAAAACGGTAGTGCTATCAGTAGCTCTATACTGACAATCCTGAGCAGGGAAGCTGTAACATAAGCTTATGTTCATAGAACATGTAACACATTAAAAACTGTGTTTCTTCATTGCAAAAAGCACATTAGTTCATTAGTCAGAGAGATCTTTCATGTTGGCAAGTTTTGCAGTTAACATTGTAAAAAGCTACATTCTCTAACTGAGAGATTAGCTGAATTGCATATGTGGGCTTGTTTTAGCTTCGTTTCACCAGAACCACAAACTAAACATTGGTGCTCTCAAAAGCTCTATACTGAAAATCCTGAGCACTGATGCTGTAACATAAATTCATGTGCATAGAACATGTAACACATTAAAAACTGTGTTTCTGCATTGCAAAAAACACATTAGTTCATTAGTCAGAGATTTTTAATGTTGGCAAGTTTTGCAGTTAACATCTTAAAAAGCTACATTCTCTCACTGAGAGATAAGCTGTATTGCTTATGTGGGCTTGTTTTACATTCGTTTCACCAGAACCACTAACTAAACATTGGTACTCTCAGTAGCTCTATATTGACAATCCTGAGCACTGAAGCTGTAACATAAGTTTATGTGCATAGAATATGTAAAACATTAAAAACTGTGTTTCTGCTTTGCAAAAAACACATAAGTTCAATAGTCAGAGAGATCTATCATGTTGGCAAGTTTTGCAGTTAACATTGTAAAAAGCTACATTCTCTCACTGAGATATAGGCTGTATTGCATATGTGAGCTTGTTTTAGCATCGTTCACCAGAACCACTAACTAAACAGTAGTGCTCTCAGTAGCTCTATACTGACAATACTGAGCACTGAAGCTGTAACATAAGTTTATGTGCATAGAACATGTAACACATTAAAAACTGTGTTTCTTCATTGCAAAAAGCACATTAGTTCATTAGTCAGAGAGATCTTTCATGTTGGCAAGTTTTGCAGTTAACATTGTAAAAAGCTACATTCTCTAACTGAGAGATTAGCTGTATTGCATATGTGGGCTTGTTTTAGCTTCGTTTCACCAGAACCGCCAACTAAACATTAGTGCTCTCAAAAGCTCTATACTTACAATCCTGAGCACTGATGCTGTAACATGAGTTTATGTGCATAGAACATGTAACACATTAAAAACTGTTTTTCTGCATTGCAAAAAACACATTAGTTCATTAGTCAGAGAGATCTTTCATGTTGGCAAGTATTGCAGTTAACATTGTAAAAAGCTAAATTCTCTCAATAAGATATAAGCTGTATTGCATATGTAGGCTTGTTGTAGCTTCGTTTCACCAGAACCAGTAACTAAACATTAGTGCTCTCAGAAGCTATATACTGACAATCCTGAGCACTGAAGCTGTAACATAAGTTTATGTGCATAGAACATGTAACACATTAAAAACTGTGTTTCTTCATTGCAAAAAGCACATTAGTTCATTAGTCAGAGAGATCTTTCGTGTTTGCAAGTTTTGCAGTTAACATTGTAAAAAGCTACATTCTCTCACTGAGAGATTAGCTGTATTGCATATGTGGGCTTGTTTTAGCTTCGTTTCACCAGAACCACTAACTAAACATTAGTGCTCTCAATAGCTCTATACTAACAATCCTGAGCACTGAAGCTGTAACATAAGCGTATGTGCATAGAACATGTAACATTAAAAACTGTGTTTCTTCATTGCAAAAAGCACATTAGTTCATTAGTCAGAGAGATCTTTCATGTTGGCAGGTTTTGCAGTTAACATTGTAAAAAGCTACATTCTCTAACTGAGAGATTAGCTGAATTGCATATGTGGGCTTGTTTTAGCTTCGTTTCACCAGAACCACAAACTAAACATTGGTGCTCTCAAAGGCTCTATACTGACAATCATGAGCACTGAAGCTGTAACATAAGTTTATGTGCATAGAACATGTAACACATTAAAATCTGTGTTTCTTCAGTGCAAAAAGCACATTAGTTCATTAGTCAGAGAGATCTTTCATGTTGGCAAGTTTTGGAGTTAACATTGTAAAAAGCTACATTCTCTCACTGAGACATAAGCTGTAATGCATATGTGGACTTGTTTTAGCATCGTTTCACCAGAACCACTAACTAAACATTAGTGCTCCCAGTAGCTCTATACTGACAAACCTGAGCACTGAAGCTGTAACATAAGTTAATGTGCATAGAACATGTAACACATTAAAGGAACACTCCACCGTTTTTTGAAATAGGGCTTATTCACATTATTTCCTGCATTTAGATAGGTGGGCAAATGCATTTTTTTGTCAGTGCATGCATTGTTTTAGTTTGACTGGGTCGGCGTTAGCTTAGCTTAGCACAATGAATGGAATCCTTTTTTTGCCAGCTAGCATGGCCTGAGTAAAAGTGATCAAAAAAATAAAAAAAAACCCCACCTAATTACTTCTTGTGGCCTGCGTATTCACAACGAGTACAAATAGCGATCCAGATTAACACTAGGCGATTTCCTAGGCAGATATTGACTTGGGACTATATTATGGGGAAGCACAGGCGAAGCACTGCTGCTTAGGCGAAGCACTGCTACTTCGGAGCAGAGATATCACGCAACACATGAAATCCCACGAATTGTCAACATAGCGGCGTGCAACGCGTCAAAAAAAAACAGAAGAAGAACATCATACCGGCGTGACCTGCACCGAGTGTTTTCGCTTTTGGATGATTTATTTTGAGAAGTTACACCAAACATGGTTATTACCTGCATAGCAAAAGGTTGTGAGAACAAGCAAAGGACATACACGAATGTAATGTTTCACAGAATTCCATCTAATGTGGAACTGAGAAATAAATGGCTAGCAGCTCTGGAGATCTGTAGTTCAACGCCTCTCAACAAAATAAAGCAGTATCGTGTTTGCGAAGAACATTTTGCACTTTGAAATAATGGAATATGGGTCCAGAAAGACGGTACTACATCTGAAAGATACGGCCGTCCCATCTATTTTCAAAGCACAGGAAGAACAAAGTGCACATGTAAGTTGTCTTTTATTTCTCTTCCTATATAACCTATATTGCCTGTGAAAACATCAACTCTATGTGAATACAGGTATAATATGGGTCGATCTATACATGCGTCATGATCAAAATAATCACTTACTCTGTGGACAGCTGTCCATTTGGTCCATTCAGCGTGGGGCGTTTTTTTCCAGTTCACTTTGTCACACCAGATAAAAAAAATCGAGTACTGCAGAATGGATCAGCGCCGTGAAATCCTCTGTAGATGTGACACAACTTCGGGCACGCTCATCTTGATCTGACCTGTTGAGCCTGGTCATCAATGGCAAAAACATGTCCCACTCTCTACAGCACAGACACTCTATTTCCGTCGGCATAGATTGGCATATTCCCCCACATTCACACCACCAGTTCATGTTGGCTCTCATCCTCACATCCTCAGGCTGTTGAGCGATCGCAACCTCCTCCTCCTGTCGTTCTATTTCCAAAGCACGCAGCTCGTCATCTGTAAACTCTGAATCAAATAGGTATGGTTCTGGTTCTTGACTGTCTGAGAAGTCACCCTCTTCGTCTCTCTCAAAATCAGCCATGTTCATCGCCATTCGTGTACTGTAAGGAAAATAGCCAGGCAGCTACTATTCACGCCGGTATGTTGACGGAAGTCGTGGGATTTCATGTGTTGCGTGATATCTCTGCTCCGAAGTAGCAGTGCTTCACCTAAGCAGCAGTGCTTCGCCTGTGCTTCCCCATAATATAGTCCCAAGTCAATATCTGCCTAGGAAATCGCCTAGTGTTAATTTGGATCGCTATTTGTACTCGTTGTGAATACGCAGGCCACAAGAAGTAATTAGGTGTTTTTTTTTATTTTTTTGATCACTTTTACTCAGGCCATGCTAGCTGGCAACAAAGGATTCCATTCATTGTGCTAAGCTAAGCTAACGCCGACCCAGTCAAACTAAAACAATGCTGGCACTGACACAAAAATGCATTTGCCCACCTATCTAAATGTAGGAAATAATGTGAATAAGCCCTATTTAAAAAAACGGTGGAGTGTTCCTTTAAAATCTGTGTTTCTTCATTGCAAAAAACACTATACTACATAAGTCAGAAACATCTTTCATGTTGGCAAGTTTTGGAGTTAACATTGTAAAAAGCTACATTCTCTCACTGAGAGATAAGCTGTATTGCATATGTGGGCTTGTTTCAGCATCGTTTCACCAGACATAAGCATCTTTAAGTTTGGCAAGTTTTGCACTTAACACTGAATGAAGCAGCTTTCTCTTATTGAGAGAGAAGGTTTTAAGCAGATTTGGGCTAGTTTGCAGTTCATTTGAACAGAAGCACATAAGCAATGTTAACTTATGTTAACATTCCTAACATAAGTTTTTTTGCATATAACTTCCAACACATTAAAAACTGTCTTACAGCATTGCAGAAAACATTGTATTTCATAAGACATAAGCATCTTTCAGTTTGGCAAGACTTGCACTGAACATTGAATGAAGCAGCTCTATCTCACAGAGAGAGAAGCATTTTAGCAGATTTGGGCTAGATTTCACTTCATTTGAACAAAAGCACTATTTCAACATTACTGGACTCAGAAACCTGTAATCTGACAATCTTGAGCATTGAAGTCCTAACATAAGTTTTGTGCATATAACTTCTAACACATTAAAAACAGCATTGCAAAAACATTGTATTTCATAAGGCATAAGCATCTTTCAGTTTGGCAAGATTTGCACTGAATATTGAATGAAGCAGCTTTCTCTAATAGAGAGACAAGCTTTTGAGCAGATTTGGGCTAGATTTCACTTCATTTGAACAGAAGCACTATTTCAACATTACTGGTCTCAGAAACCTGTAAACTGACAATCTTGAGCATTGAAGTCCTAACATAAGTTTTTTTGCATATAACTTCCAACACATTAAAAACTGTCTTACAGCATTGCAGAAAACATTGTATTTCATAAGACATAAGCATCTTTCAGTTTGGCAAGACTTGCACTGAACATTGAATGAAGCAGCTCTATCTCACAGAGAGAGAAGCATTTTAGCAGATTTGGGCTAGATTTCACTTCATTTGAACAAAAGCACTATTTCAACATTACTGGACTCAGAAACCTGTAAACTGACAATCTTGAGCATTGAAGTCCTAACATAAGTTTTGTGCATATAACTTCTAACACATTAAAAACAGCATTGCAAAAACATTGTATTTCATAAGGCATAAGCATCTTTCAGTTTGGCAAGATTTGCACTGAATATTGAATGAAGCAGCTTTCTCTAATAGAGAGACAAGCTTTTGAGCAGATTTGGGCTAGATTTCACTTCATTTGAACAGAAGCACTATTTCAACATTACTGGTCTCAGAAACCTGTAAACTGACAATCTTGAGCATTGAAGTCCTAACATAAGTTTTTTTGCATATAACTTCCAACACATTAAAAACTGTCTTACAGCATTGCAGAAAACATTGTATTTCATAAGACATAAGCATCTTTCAGTTTGGCAAGAC